>NC_092293.1:4061617-4158083 GCF_036320965.1 Panulirus ornatus
TTATTTCCTATTTTCCCAGGCCCATAGCCTAGTGGTAGCATTCCCTCCTCTTACACAAGGGCGCCGGGTTCGATCCTGGCTGTTGGAGATTTATATGTATGTATGTATGTATGTATGTATGTAAGATGTAGATAAGTAAAGGAGTAAGTATATATACTCATATAATGAACACTAATGAAAAAATTATCCGCGTGTTACTTAGAAATATCATTTATGAATTATACTAAAGTATTTTTCAGAGAAAATCTATATTGATATAAAAAAACAACAATCAAATTTGATAAACTAGAGTTCATTAAATGACAAATAAAGAATATGATATGTGAATTTCAACAATTTTATTAACATCACAAAACGAAATACATAACCCAAATAATATAAATCATCAAAAGTTATAAAAATGAAGCCCTCTCATGACGTAAGCACTTATATTATCGGCGGAATCCGGTAACACCTCTTGAATAGCATATGCAAGACGGAGTAGAGTGGCTAGGGTCAGAAGCATATTCTCCACTTTAACTGACTAATGATATGTTAAGGATAAAGGCAACACAAACCACATACATCGATTGTAAGGATGGAAACAGGGATGAAACATCTATAACTAGAAAGGTTAAAGATACAAAGATGATGAAATACCTTTACCCGGGATCAGTAGCACCTGTGGTAATGGACACACCTTTGTAATGCTTGATCACTTACAACTGATAAACTTTAATACGAAAGTCTTGGGTATTGTCCCTCAGGAAAACTTTTTATGAATATTTATAAAACACATACATATGTTAGATATACACTATCTCTAGAGTATATCTTTACCTGGGACGTGTAACACTTGTGTGGATAGACACAGCTTTGTAACGCATGATCCATTACACGAAATGAACTTCACTAACGAAGAGTTATACAACGCGTCGTTGGAGAACATTAATCAAATACCTATACAGAATTTTTATGTAAGATAAGAGGCATTTCATGACAGTAAACATAAAAGATGATGATGAAAGAAAAGGGAGGTAGAGGTAAATATTTTGTTAAAAGATGAAATACTCCTGCCTTAGACTAGCTCCTTATATTGCATTTTCACTTAGATACCCACATGATAATGCATTCTGTTCTTTATAATCATAAATGTTTATTTTTTGATACGTTTTATCATTTCTTATATAACATTAAGGATTCAGGCTTAAAGATCTTGGTTCTAAACAACCATTATAATGCAACACAATACATAATTATAATAAATCATTCATCACAATGACCATCATGTTTTACCAGATTCTTTAAGTCCTCAGTCACGTTTGTTAATATCGGTGCTGTTTCCTGTGGGGCCGGGTAGCGCCAGAAATGGATGAAGGCAAGCAAGTATGTATGTGTATATGTCATACAGAAGATAAACAATTATCCTTGTATGAGGAAAGCATCTTGGTTGTGCGATTAATTTCATTTTTCTCTTCAATAATGAATATCGCCATGGTATAGTGAAGATATGCTTGATATGATCCTGTAAGCGCCATCAGGCAAAAAACATCTTCAAGTAATATAAAGTTTGTAGTGAAGATGGCTCTTAACCTGACCCGTGAGTGAACAGGATGGCATGTGATACTATCAAGGGAAACAATGTCGGCGTTTTGGTTTATTAATAAGAAATGTTATCATTCCCTTAACACAGTTACCAATCCCCGCCAGTGGCATAATTATCACTTTCATGAATAAATTCACTGTAATTTTGATCACTGTCATCTTTACCATCCATAACATACAATTATATCACCAATCTAACTTATGTATTATCATTACTGTACGTTACGTACAATACAGCAGTAGTGATCTATCGTGTGTGATAAAAGATGGTGACGTCTTTCCCATACACATATCATTATCAAATATTTACCTTACTCTACATAGCACACTGCACTTCCCTATCAAAACACACGCCTCTTCCTGTCTTCAAGGTTATCATAACTACCCTACATTTTAACAGGATTAACCATCCTTGATATGCTCATATTCATGCCTACCAAAAGTATTATCATAACTACTCGAGACAATACAAAAACATAACTACAACCATACGAAGTTTACAACCATACTATATTACCTACCCCGGATATCAAGAGAACATGTCATCAACAATCTCTTACTAAAACAAAAACAGATCATCCATCATCATGCGCACTGTGTACAAAAACGTTCAACGTGTCCTGCCAAAGATTGGATCAACAAAACCTAAGGAAATGCTGCTCATGCTCCTGGACCGGCTACCATGGCGCAGTGGATCCACCTGGTCATTGGTTACCCTCCCATATTTTGCACAGGCATTGTTGTACCTTGTGGGTATGTGCAGGCGTGTGTTTCTCTCATGTCTTCGTAAGGGTGTTCGCCTGGCACTTTACACCATCTGGATCATTGTAGTCACCTGCTTCGTTCTCGAACAGGAGTTCTTGAGCGTGATGGACCCACTGGTAGTGAGCGCAATAAGATGGCTCGTAGGTCTTGTGCGGAGAGTTGTGAGGAATATCGTGCGGGAACTCATATTCCAGGTGACTATGTTCCTCTTAGTGTTCATCATCCTCGTGAGAATGGTGGTGGAGGAGGTAATGCTTCCTATCATTAGAACGGTTGACTACGCTGTGCAGGTCACACCGAAAGTCCTTATAATATTCTTGGATGAGATAGTTGTGGTACTTGTCGTGGAGGTGGCAAAGATGATGCTCACTGGCATTCTTGTACTCATTGTAAAGATGGTCACAAAGGTCAGCATCTCTGTATGGTCAGTTGTCTTCAGAGTAGCAGTGATCTTGGAGACTATGGCGCAATCATTACCAACAACACCTTAAGAATCCTCTCTCTCCTCGGGGCCTCATCGAGGAATTCTTCATCGTTGCAGCACTCAGTTTGATTTTCTGTTGTAGGCTGTTGGCTGGAGGCGCCGTTGTAGTAACAGTTTTGGTCCTGCGCACACTGGTAACTGCTGCCATAGTACTTCTTAGTCTAGCAATTTACCTGATTCAAATGACGTCGAAATTGGGTAAACACGTAGTAACCTTTGTTAAAGTGGTCCACAGCAGAAAAGGGTGTGTTGAAATGGTTTGGACATATGGAGATAATGAGTGAGGAAAGATTGCCAGGACATGTGAAGCGTCTGGGGTAAACCATGGAAAGGTCTGTGAGGCCTTGATGTGCAAAGGGAGCTATGGTTTCGGTGCATTACACAAGACAGCTAGAGACTGAGTGTGAACGAATGTGGCCTTTGTTGTGTATTCCTGCCACTGTCTCGCTGTCTGTGTATGTATGCGCTGAAATATATATGTACGCATAAGTTGTTATTATCATTATAATTATTATTATTATTAATATTATTATTATTATTATTATTATTATTATTATTATTATTATTATTATCATTATTATTATTATCATTATTATTATCATTATTATTATTTTTTTTTTTGCTTTATCGCTGTCTCCCGCATTTGCGAGGTAGCGCAAGGAAACAGACGAAAGAAATGGGCCAACCCACCCCCATACACATGTATATACATACGTCCACACACGCAAATATACATTCCTACACAGCTTTCCATGGTTTACACCAGACGCTTCACATGCCTTGATTCAATCCACTGACAGCACGTCAACCCCGGTATACCACATCGCTCCAATTCACTCTATTCCTTGCCCTCCTTTCACCCTCCTGCATGTTCATGCCCCGATCACACAAAATCTTTTTCACTCCATCTTTCCACCTCCAATTTGGTCTCCCTCTTCTCCTCGTTCCCTCCACCTCCGACACATATATCCTCTTGGTCAATCTTTCCTCACTCATTCTCTCCATGTGACCAAACCATTTCAAAACACCCTCTTCTGCTCTCTCAACCACGCTCTTTTTATTTCCACACATCTCTCTTACCCTTACGTTACTTACTCGATCAAACCACCTCACACCACACATTGTCCTCAAACATCTCATTTCCAGCACATCCATCCTCCTGCGCACAACTCTATCCATAGTCCACGCCTCGCAACCATACAACATTGTTGGAACCACTATTCCTTCAAACATACCCATTTTTGCTTTCCGAGATAATGTTCTCGACTTCCACACGTTCTTCAAGGCCCCCAGAATTTTCGCCCCCTCCCCCACCCTATGATCCACTTCCGCTTCCATGGTTCCATCCGCTGCCAGATCCACTCCCAGATATCTAAAACACTTCACTTCCTCCAGTTTTTCTCCATTCAAACTCACCTCCCAATTGAATTGACCCTCAACCCTACTGTACCTAATAACCTTGCTGTTATTCACATTTACTCTTAACTTTCTTCTTTCACACACTTTACCAAACTCAGTCACCAGCTTCTGCAGTTTCTCACATGAATCAGCCACCAGCGCTGTATCATCAGCGAACAACAACTGACTCACTTCCCAAGCTCTCTCATCCCCAACAGACTTCATACTTGCCCCTCTTTCCAAAACTCTTGCATTCACCTCCCTAACAACCCCATCCATAAACAAATTAAACAACCATGGAGACATCACACACCCCTGCCGCAAACCTACATTCACTGAGAACCAATCACTTTCCTCTCTTCCTACACGTACACATGCCTTACATCCTCGATAAAAACTTTTCACTGCTTCTAACAACTTGCCTCCCACACCATATGTTCTTAATACCTTCCACAGAGCATCTCTATCAACTCTATCATATGCCTTCTCCAGATCCATAAATGCTATATACAAATCCATTTGCTTTTCTAAGTATTTCTCACATACATTCTTCAAAGCAAACACCTGATCCACACATCCTCTACCACTTCTGAAACCACACTGCTCTTCCACAATCTGATGCTCTGTACATTCCTTCACCCTCTCAATCAATACCCTCCCATATAATTTGCCAGGAATACTCAACAAACTTATACCTCTGTAATTTGAGCACTCACTCTTATCCCCTTTGCCTTTGTACGATGGCACTATGCACGCATTCCGCCAATCCTCAGGCACCTCACCATGAATCATACATACATTAGATAACCTTACCAACCAGTCAGCAATACAGTCACCCACTTTTTTAATAAATTCCACTGCAATACCATCCAAACCTGCTGCCTTGCCGGCTTTCATCTTCCGCAAAGCTTTTACTACCTCTTCTCTGTTTACCAAATCATTTTCCCTAACCCTCTCACTTTGCACACCACCTCGACCAAAACACCCTATATCTGCCACTCTATCATCAAACACATTCAACAAACCTTCAAAATACTCACTCCATCTCCTTCTCACATCACCACTACTTGTTATCACCTCCCCATTTGCGCCCTTAACTGAAGTTCCCCTTTGCTCCCTTGTCTTACGCACTTTATTTACCTCCTTCCAGAACATCTTTTTATTGTCCCTAAAATTTAATGATACTCCCTCACCCCAACTCTCATTTGCCCTTTTTTTCACCTCTTGCACCTTTCTCTTGACCTTCTGTCTCTTTCTTTTATACGTCTCCCACTCAATTGCATTTTTCCCTGCAAAAATCGTCCAAATGCCTCTCTCTTCTCTTTCACTAATACTCACTTCTTCATCCCACCACTCACTACCCTTTCTAATCAACCCACCTCCCACTCTTCTCATGCCACAAGCATCTTTTGCGCAATCCATCACTGATTCCCGAAATACATCCCATTCCTCCCCCACTCCCCTTACTTCCATTGTTCTCACCTTTTTCCATTCTGTACTCAGTCTCTCCTGGTACTTCCTCACACAAGTCTCCTTCCCAAGCTCACTTACTCTCACCACCCTCTTCACCCCAACATTCACTCTTCTTTTCTGAAAACCCATACAAATCTTCACCTTAGCCTCCACAAGATAATGATCAGACATCCCTCCAGTTGCACCTCTCAGCACATTAACATCCAAAAGTCTCTCTTTCGCGCGCCTGTCAATTAACACGTAATCCAATAACGCTCTCTGGCCATCTCTCCTACTTACATAAGTATACTTATGTATATCTCGCTTTTTAAACCAGGTATTCCCAATCATCAGTCCTTTTTCAGCACATAAATCTACAAGCTCTTCATCATTTCCATTTACAACACTGAACACCCCATGTATACCAATTATTCCCTCAACTGCCACATTACTCACCTTTGCATTCAAATCACCCAACACTATAACCCGGTCTCGTGCATGAAAACCACTAACACACTCATTCAGCTGCTCCCAAAACTTGCCTCTCATGATCTTTCTTCTCATGCCCAGGTGCATATGCACCAATAATCACCCATCTCTCTCCATCAACTTTCAGTTTTACCCATATTAATCGAGAATTTACTTTTTTACATTCTATCACATACTTCCACAACTCCTGTTTCAGGAGTACTGCTACTCCTTCCCTTGCTCTTGTCCTCTCACTAACCCCTGACTTTACTCCCAAGACATTCCCAAACCACTCTTCCCCTTTACCCTTGAGCTTCGTTTCACTCAGAGCCAAAACATCCAGGTTCCTTTCCTCAAACATACTACCTATCTCTCCTTTTTTCACATCTTGGTTACATCCACACACATTTAGGCACCCCAATCTGAACCTTCGAGGAGGATGAGCACTCCCCGCGTGACTCCTTCTTCTGTTTCCCATTTTAGAAAGTTAAAAAAATACAAGGAGGGGAGGATTTCTGGCCCCCCGCTCCCGTCCCCTCTAGTCGCTTTCTACGACACGCGAGGAATGCGTGGGAAGTATTCTTTCACCCCTATCCCCAGGGATAATATACATATATATATACACACACACACATACACACACACACACACACACATACATATATATACATGTGAAAAATGTAAGAAACAATTTAGAAAACTGAAACTTCTAGCTTGAAATGAAATGAAAAAATGAAAATCACATAATGGTTCAACCTCTGGCTATGGAAAAAGGAAATGCTTAATTTATTTACACAAACGTCAATAGTAGTTCTCATCAATTTAACCACTGTATCAATAAGCTTCAATGTCTAAGCTACATTTTTTCCAATTTCACTATTTTCTTGTCAAAGCACCATGTATGAAAACTATCACTCCAGTAACACAACTATAAACATTTACTGCCCCTTTAAAAAAGTTCTGGGGAAGTCATTATTATTATTATTATTATTATTATTATTATTATTATTATTATTATTATTATTATTATTATTAGTTATTATCATTATCATTATTATTATTATTATTATCATTATTATTGTTATTATTATTATTATTATTATTATTATTATTATTATTAACATTATCATTACTATTATTATTGTCATTACTATTATCGTTATTATTATCATTATTACTATTATTCTTGCTTTGAAGAATGAATGTGAGAAACACTTAGAAATACAGATGGACTTTTAGGTAGCATTTTTGAATCTGGAGAAGGAATAGGATAGGGTGGATACAGATCCTCTGTGGAAGGCAAGTTGCTAGAAGCAGTTAAAAGTTTTTACAAAGGATGTAAGGCATGTGCACAAGTAGGAAGAGAGGAAAGTGATTGGTTCCTAGTGAATGTCTGTTTGCATCAGGGGTGCGTGGGATCTCCATGGTAGTTAAATTTGTTTATGGATGGGGTAGTTAGGGAGGTGAATGCAAGAGTTTTGGAGAGAGGGGCTAGTATGCAGTCTGTTGTGGATGAGAGGGCTTGGGAAGTGAGTAAGTTGTTGTTCACTGATAATACAGCGCTGGCGGCTGATTCGGGTGTGAAACTGCAGAAGCTGGTGACTGAGTTTGGAAAAGTGTGTGAAAGAAAAAAGCTGAGAGTAAATGTGAATAAAAGCAAGGTTATTAGGTTCAGTGGGGTTGAGGGACACGTTAATTGGAAGGTAAGTTTGAATGGAGAAAAGTGAAGAAAGTGAAGTGTTGTAGATATCTGGGAATGGACTTGATAGCGGATGGAACGATGGAAGCGGAAGCGAGTCATAGGTTGAGGGAGAGAGCGAAGGTTCTGGGAGCGTTGAAGAATGTGTATGCTGGAGCGAAAGAATATCATCTCGAAAAGGAAAAATGAGTATGTTTGAAGGAATAGTGGTTCCAACAATGTTCTATGGTTGCGAGGCGTGGGCTATAGATAGGGTTTTGCGGAGAAGGTTGGATGTGTAGGAAATGAGATGTTTGAGGGCAATATGTGATGTGAGGTGGTTTGATTAAGTAATGAAAGGGTAAGAGAGATGTGTGGTAATAAAAAGAGTATGGTTGAGCGAACAGAAGAGGATGTATTGAAATGGTTTCGTCACGTGGAGAGAATGAGTGAGGAAAGATTGACAAAGAGAATATATGTGTCAATGTTAAAAGGAATGAGGAGAAGTGGGAGACCAAATTGGAGGCGGAAGGATTAAGTGTAAAAAGATTTTGAGCGGTCATTTTCATATACGGCGGGGTTGCGATGGGAATGGTTAAAGGCAGCAGGTATGGATATGTACATGGGTATATATGTATATGTTTGTGTATGTATTTGTTTGTCTACGTTGAAATGTATAGGTATGTATATGTGCGTGTGTGGAAGTGTATGTATGTCTATGTGTATGTGTGTGGGTTGGTGCCATTCTTTCGTCTGTTTCCTTGAACTACCTTCTAACGCGGGAGACAGCGACTAAGTATAATAAGATTATCTGGTGGAGGCAATGATGAAGATCTGTAGGGATTTTCAGAAAAGAAGAATGTTGGGGTGAAGAGAGTGGCGCGCTAGATGAGACTTGTGAATATGTTATGTACTTCAAAATGTTACAGAAGACTTAAGGAATTTGATGAAACATAATGTTGTTCTGATAGATTATTTGTTTATAAGGACTATATATTGTGTTGAACTTTAATGGTTGTTTAAAACAATGCGTTTCAGCTAGAATCAGTAAAGATTATAAGAAATTCAAATAAGGTGATAAAAACAAATCTATATTATCATAAACAACAGAATATTTTCTCCTCTGGGGATTTAAAAGAAAAAACACAAGAGAACTAGTTTAAGGCAGGAGTATCTCATTTTCGTAACAAACTATATACTATTACGTCCCTTTTCTATCATAAATCTTATGTTCACTTTCAACAAATGTCTTGTATCTATAATAAAAATTCGGTATAGAGATTTGTTGAATGTCCTCCAGCGAGGCGTTGTATGAGTCTTCGTTAGTGAAGTTCATTTCGTGTAATGGATCATGCATTACAAAGTTGTGACCATCCACACAAGTGTTACACGTCCCGGGTGAAGATATTTCCTAGAAATGGCGTCTATCTAACATAGATACGTCTTCTATAGATATTTGTAAAACATTCTTCTGAGGGACGATACCTAAGACTTTCGTAATAAAGTTGATCAGTTGTAAGTGATCAAGCATTACAAAGGTGTGTCCATTGCCACAGGTGCTAGTGATCCCGGGCGGGTCAAGGTATTTCACCATCTTTGTTTCCTCAACACTTCTAGTTATATATGTTTCATCCTTGATGTGATCCTTACAATGAGTATTCATTGTTTGTAATTCTCTTCATCCTTATCATAGCATTAATCAGTTGAAGTGCAGAATACTTATATGAAACTGACTACTGTATTCTGTTTGAGACATAATGCTATGAAAGGTGTTACCGGACTCCACCCGTAAGTGGTTATGGTTCACATTCTGGCTTCATGACCTTTAGGTGATAGCCCTTAAATCCAACAACATATATACATCCTGTTATACAACTGATGTTACTGTCTGACGTATGTATGGTGCGGCTTGATGACCTTACCTGCTGATGGCTAATATCGACTGTTATCATCTTGCAAATTGTGTTATTTGTTTGCTTTTCCGTACGGTACACATTCTGGTTTAACGAAATTTACTTGTTGACAGCTGTAAATTCAGAGATAATAAAACATACTTACGTGTTACAGAGGCCGTATGATAAGGGCCCGAGCCAGGCAAGGACCTGACGAATCTGTAAACAAGAAATGACCTGTTAGGCAAGATCAGAGAACGACTGTGTAGAAGCGAGGACCCGTAATAGAAGAAGAAGAAGAAGAAGAAGAAGAAGAAGAAGAAGAAGAAGAAGAAGAAGAAGAAGAACAACAACAACAACAACAACAAAATTGTCAGGTGAAGACCTAGCTAATGTGACACAAATCATAACTGCTAAGAGAAGACTTGGTGAACATAACAATAACATAACTGTAGAGAAAATAATAGTTTCTGAGAACATGTTGTCGTAAGACATGTCAAGCGCAGACCTGGTGACTCTCACAACAGATAATCAATTTGATCATATTCAGAATACATGATTATGTATCCAGGTTTCATGATGATTCAGCAACGGATAACAATTGTATACAGTAACTTACAAACATTGTTTCTCATGACAGAAGATGATCCAGCCTTTACACACGACAAACTACAGACAGCACTGAGCTCCGGCACGTTGAACTCTCCACTAACTACCAGGAACCCTCCTCCTCCTTCTGACGATCCCGAGAACATTGTGTGTTGACCACCCGACACCCACCCACCCCACACCTCCTGTATACGTAAGGCTGGTCAACAGTAGACGGTCTCCTCCCAACACCGGTCACGAGGACTCTTACCTGAGTGAGGAAGGCTGCCACCGTAGCCAGTGAGGTGGTACAGGGTGTGTGTCTTCACCTGTTGCTTATGTTTCCCAGGTGTGGTCGGGCAGGCAGGCAGGGGAGGTGGCCTGGGTAAACAGCTTTAGTTAGGTATTTGTTCTTGACTCCAGCCAAATCTTGCCACCACCGGCCGGACGTACCAGGTGACACACATCATTTGGGGCACCAAGATGTTTCCCGGGATGTCACAAAAGGAGAAAAAGTCATCGTTAACCTTTTCAAACGAAGAACTTCAGCAGAGTGTCATACAGCGGCGTCAAACTTAAGATTGAGTTCTAAAAGCAAACTGAAAAAAATAGAGAAAAATTTTTTTTCTTGATATTATATGAACTACTTAAGAGTTACTCGAACTATATCAAAGGTGTTCGTGTTTGTCCAATTGTGATAATGTCACCACTTGTCTTTATCATAAACTGAGCTAATCTATTGAGTCATTACCTTCTACTCCCTAAACATTCACCAAACTTGTGGTTCAAAATATTGTAACTTTATAGGAATTATTAGAAAAATGAAGCTGTCTTTTTGTTAGAAAAAATATGAAACATATATTAGAGAAAATATAAACTTAGAATATTTTCGAATATTCGTTGACGTTAGATAGATTCCTCTCCAAATTATGTCAACCTAATTCAAGTCAGATTTCAGATTACGTATAAAGGAATATACAAAGGAATTCATACAACATAACACTGACACCTTACGAAGCTGCCTGTAATGATGGAAGAGATCAGGTCATAGATCAGTTGGGTAGGAGGAGACACACATACACATGTTTCAGATAGAATAACCTGTAAACTGTATATGCAACTAAGGAGACGCAAACAAAATTAGTCGAAAATCATAGGCGAAATATCTATCGAGTCTATTCTCAAACATCTTTCATCTACTCTACTTGGTATATCATTCCACATGTTGATAACCCTGTTAAGATAAAGTACTTCGCCTCATTCGAGGTAAAACGTTTTCCGACAAGTATATAATCATAACTACGATTAGAATGAAACAAATATATCCTTAAGTACTATGGTTGAAATTGAAACTGAATCTGAGATATTTTATTGATAATATGTACAACAGAATGACAGGGTAGTGTACTACCTCACCCTCATCTTTGTCATCCCTTTTTGGGCTTACAAAAGTTGTAAATGTCTTAACAATGGTACACTACAAGAATTACATTGCATTATCTACAGTAGTATAATTAGAATACAAGTACTTTTGACTTGTAAAGATAATGTAGTCTTGGATGATAATAAAGTCATACCCTTGGGGAAAAATGTTTGTATATTGTAAGGATCATTTTAATCTTTCTATTATCAATTGATCAACAAATTTGTTCTTATAGAGAAGTGACGTCACTCTTCCTATATAGTTGGATTTGTCCATATTGTAATCCATAATGCCAGAGTGTATGTGCATCCCTCATAGTTGGCAAGATTGACCCAGCCCTCCACTTATCTGCCAATAATATGCCAACCTTAGTCTCATTATGGCAATATCAACAGATGGTAAGTTAGTGCCGTAAGTTACATTGGTAATTTGTAACACATACAAATAATGATGTAAACTCTCACTGCCTTTGGTTATCACTTCTCTTCTTGCATGTTCCCGTTCTTTTCTTTTTCTTTCCATTTCCTTCTTTATTGTTCTTATACTTTCGTTACTTATGATATCTCTATGAAGCTTTTCTGCAGCTTTCTTTGCCAAATGGTCAGCCATTTCATTCAACTGAATCCCCACGTATGATGGAATCCATACAAACTGCACAGTACATTCCATTTCTTACATTTCTATGACCAGTTGTTTATAGATATTAACAATATGAAAGTTACTTGGATGTTTACACTGTAAGGCTTCAAGTGCACTTCTACTGTCAACAATAACATACATGTTTACACATGTCTATAGCAACCTGAAGTCCTTCACTAACTGCATGAAGTTCAGTCAGCGTGGACGAGGTGTTCTTACTAATTCTTTTACAAACTGTTACATCTGCATAACATTGATTGATAAAATATTCCCTTATAAAAACCACCACAACCCGCTTGACCGTTACCTAACACGAATCTATCACAATATATGTGTACAACATTTCGTCTGGGTAAACTGTTTATTTCTTCTAAAAAGACATTTCGTAAATAACTGGATGCCAATCATCTGTTTTCCCTTCAAGTTGTAAACTATCTACTGCAATGCGTCCCTCCTGACATAGCTTGAATCTCAGATAAGTTGGCAGTGAAACACAATATCTATCTACTCCATACTTCATCATAACATTATACAGTGTCTACACTCACCTCTCTAGGGCTAACTAGCGAGCTACAAGGAACAGCCTTCCTGAACACCATTGCCTCACCTTGTAACTGCTCACTTGAAACGCTTCTGACAATTAACTGCCACTGTTGGTGTCTTACTGAGCTGTGTTGACGACCCACTCCCACACCTCTTGTATACGTAAGGCTGGTGAACAGTATATGGTCTCCTCCCAACACAGGTCACGAACATTCTCTCCTGAGCCACGAAGGCTGCCGTAGCTGGTCCTCCACTGACGTGGTACATGGCCTGTGTCTTCACCTATTACCTACTTTTCCCTGCTGTCGTTGGACAGAAGACCTGGTGTGGGTAAGAAGTTTTACTTTTGCCTGCATGATGGTGATAATGTGTATGTAAAGGCATACCATACATCAAACATTGAAACTACATCAAATGTCTAATTGAATATATATAATGTTGGTGGATACAACAGTAATGTACTATCGCTCAGAAAAAGTTCTTGAAAACTACTGATCCTGACAACAAGACACGTGCGAGGTAAGTTTGGGGTCATGGTAGAGGAGCAGGCTCACATGAGCCCTGCATGCCACAATGGTTGCTGCCATGTAGTATATACAACATCTCCTGCCGGTTGTCATTAACATCTTCCATATGAATATAACTTATATGGTTATAATAACTGGGAATGACAATGTGAGACATTATCCACGTTAGACACATCCAGTAAACATTATGTGCATAGTTATGCTTAAATGTTCCTGTGTACAACATCAACAAGGAGTAAATGTTCCTGTGTACAACATCAACAAGGAGTAAATGTTCCTGTGTACAACATCAACAAGGAGTAAATGTTCCTGTGTACAACATCAACAAGGAGTAAATGTTCCTGTGTACAACATCAACAAGGAGTAAATGTTGACTGTATCCTTAAGTAGCATCAGCTGCTCAGACATTTAGTAGTAGGTAACGTCAAGAGTAATGGCATCTTACCTTGATTATATCAATATATATATATATATATATATATATATATATATATATATATATATATATATATATATATATATATATATATATATATATATATATATATATATATATATATATATATATATATATATATATATATATATACTGGGGAGTAAATTTTTAAAACCATTTTGGTGTCTCAGAATTTAGACATGAATCAAGGTATATTTACGCCACTGACTAACATTATGATCTTCATTTCCTTCTAGCAGATACAGGTTTTCAGATAATGCAATTATCAATAAATGGACCACTCACGAGCATAGGTAGTTCTGAGTGGAGCTTAACATGTTGTGCTTCTACACAATGACAACAAATATGGATCACTCCCAATTGGTGGATCAACTATGATGAGTGAACATCAGGACACAATCGTCCTGATCTTACACAAGATATCATACCACCATAACCAATGGTTAATGTGTGTGGTTCTTAAGATGGTGACTTTTCTCCTGGGTCAGCAGAGTGGGTACAACAAGTAGTCCTGCTTTATCTGTCTCTGGGATAGTAGAGCTGAGGATGAGCACTGGCTGAGAAAACAATGGTCTCTGAGAGAAAACATGTTGTTTGGAGACAAGAATGGAATGGCAGAACCCTTGGTTGACAGAGATAAGATCATTGTACCACCACTGCACATCAAACTAGGTTTAATGAAACAGTTTGTGAAGGTTTGGAACAAAGGACACTCTGCTTTGACTACATATGCAGAAAATGTCCAGCGCTGATCATGGAGAAGGTGAAGGCAGGTATTGTCGACGGGTCACAAACCATGGAACTCATGAAAGACCCACATTTCCAAGATTCAATGACCAATGTTGAGGCAGAGGCATGGTCTTCGTTCACTGTGGTTGTAAGGAATTGTCTTGGTCACCATAAAGCAGATAACTACCCTGAACTAGTGGAGAACCTGTCATCTTCTTTCCCTCAACTTGGCTGTAAAATGAACATCAAAGTGCATTACCTCCACACCCACTTGGCCAGACAACCTAAGTGAGGAACTGGCTCAACCATTCCACCAAGATTTAAGAACCATGGAAGAAAGATCCCGGGGACACTGGGATACCCATACCTGGGACACTGGGATACCCATACCTGGGACACTGGGATACCCATACCTGGGACACTGGGATACCCATACCTGGGACACTGGGATACCCATACCTGGGACACTAGAATACCCATACCGGGGGCACTGGGATACCCATACCTGGAACACTGGGATACCCATACCTGGGACACTGGGATACCCATACCTGGGACACTGGGATACCCATACATGGGACACTGGGATACCCATACCGGGGACATTAATATACCCATACCTGGGACATTGGGATACCCATACCTGGGACACTGGGATACCCATACCTGGGACACTGGGATACCCATACCTGGGACACTGGGATACCCATACCTGGGACACTGGGATACCCATACCTGGGACACTGGGATACCCATACCTGGGACACTGGGGTACCCATACCTGGGACACTGGGATACCCATACCTGGGACACTGGGATACCCATACCTGGAACACTGGGATACCCATACCTGGGACATTGGGATACCCATACCTGGGACACTGGGATACCCATACCTGGGACATTGGGATACCCATACCTGGGACACTGGGATACCCACATTACCGTTACAAAGGAAGTTTGTGCTTCTTCCAAAACCAACAGGCCATTTGCATGTCTCATGAACCTAGAATGTCTAGAAACTGAGAATCTGGCTGAGAATCTGTCTTCCAACTAACACTTCTGTTTTCACCTCCTGCTCTCCTGACTCTTCACACTGTATATCTTTTTTCCATTGTCTATATTTCCTCCACGAGGCAGCGACATTCTCTCATCCTCAAGTGGAGGTTCTCTACTTGGGAGATTTTAGCGCACATCACAGGGAACAGTTGGAGGGTCCCGACGTATATATATATATATATATATATATATATATATATATATATATATATATATATATATATATATATATATATATGTGTGTGTGTGTGTGTGTGTGTGTGTGTGTGTGTGCATGCGCATGTTTTTGTGATTGTTTGTTTTCCACGCATAATAATTTGGACCAGATAATCAACCAGTTTACCCATATTCCAGACCGTCACAACCATTCTCCCAATACTCCGGACTTTCTTCTCCAGTCCCTCCTGTTACACCTACACAATTCGTTTATCTGACCACACTCTTGTGTCTCCTCACTACGTTCCTTCCTCCATTAGTTGGCCACTCTACATCACAGTATTTTCAGGTAACTAAAAAAAAAAATCTTTATTTGTCTGACCTTCCATGGAAAGATTACTGCCTTTCTTACGGCGATGAATCTATATATCCTGAGCCTATAGCATAAGTTATTGTTGCGTGAATAGAGGCATATATTCCTTCATCCCCTATAATAACCCTTTGCTCCAATTTGTCGTACAACCATCGTAGTTCTGAAGCCATTTGTCCACGAGACCAAATATATTGCATCAGGGAGTCTCTCCTTCCTCCAACACTC
The DNA here is from genome assembly GCF_036320965.1 of Panulirus ornatus. Classification (NCBI taxonomy): domain Eukaryota; kingdom Metazoa; phylum Arthropoda; class Malacostraca; order Decapoda; family Palinuridae; genus Panulirus; species Panulirus ornatus. The sequence goes on from NC_092293.1 coordinate 4,078,058, forward strand.
ATTCAACCTTAATATTCGTCTAAAATCCTTGCAAAATATCATGTTATTCGTGAGTCAAACTATTTCTTTATCCACTGTAAATACAAAAACGTATCTTCTTCCGGATTCCTTTTTATATTAAGCCAGAAATATTTCAAACAGTTTGTATGGCATTACATTTCCTTCGTTTTTACAATTAGACGACACTTTTAGCTGTATCTCTTACTGAAAGAAGTAATCATTTTGGCTCTATCTGCTTCAACTCCAATCCCGATCAGTCTAACATTTCCCTCACCCGTTAAAGTACCTCGAACTGATCCAATGCAACTTCCTAAAACATCTTCTTGTAAACTCCATAAGTAATGGGCAAGAAAAAGGCATATGGAACCACATGACATCCATCCTTGTGTTGTGAATGAATATACCTACATTCCCGTGAGACATTACCGACGGCAGGTGAACTATTGACAAGAGCAGTCATCAAGGGCTTATTATTCCCTCATGATCAAACTTATCCAGGTCTGCCGTTTTGTTTCTTTTGTTCCATTGTTTGTGATAGTATGTTCTTAACTTTTATGTAAAAATGTTGAAATACACTGTACTTTCTTATCAATAAAATTGGATTTAGGATATAAGCTGTGCCTTTGATTATAAATACAAATGCAGTGAGAAAAAACATGATTCTTGCCATAGCTTCGTTCTCTGGAATTAAGTCACCGTTTTCCGTTATTGATTAACCAAATGATTAAGCAGTGATTCTTGCTTCTAACATAACTATGAAAAGCATTAATCAATTTGCCCTTCATATTGTTGTATAGTCTGTCGTATAACCATCTTGATTTACGCAAATTTATACAGTATAGTCTTTCATGTTTTGTACGTCTGAGTTTTTATGTGTTACTTTCTTCAACAAAAGGCATCTCTTCGTTTCATCCTTTCACCACATTAGTTTTGTTTTGCAAAACAAGGTCTACTACGCACTGGCACATTTGTACCCTCGATTACTTTGAAAGTTTTATTGAAACATTTCCTAGCTACGTTCATGTCATTTTATGCAACCATATCAATTAGGATTTGACAGTCAAAAGCAATGCGAAAATCACTAAGATATGAAAGTCTAAAATCTGGTATCTTTTTTTACGACTCATGTTGACTAGCATTCCATGCAGTGTTGAAAGTGATTTAAGATGTAATTTCACGGTGATCAGTATTTCGAAACTGATGTAACCTTCCCAGTAAAAGTACATTGTCTTACTGAATGACCCATGTATACTGTACCTTAACTTTCCTTTTATTATCGTCACTGTTAACATGACCAGTGTCAGTACATTTTATGACTGCATGTCTCATATACAATTTCCTCGACCACATAAATTCAAGGCCACGTACCTAGTTCAAATATGTCATCTGAGCTGAAAAACACTATAATGGGGAGAAGTAAGGATATGAGGAACATAGGAGAGTGATGCGAACTGTTAAATAGATGGCCACTTATAGTACAGTCAAATTGTTCATGCAGATTGGTCCGGTAGTATGTTTTGTATAAGTGATAACGAATGTTAAGTAACGTAATTTTGGTCGTATTGGTAAGACCAATTGTTAAAGTCGTTCAGCAACTGTCATTCATCACGCAATGATTATGTTACACCGGACACTTTATTAGCTAGTGTCCATTGTGGAAGTCCATGCAAGATTCTGTGTACCATATATTAGATATAAACACAGCAACTGTGTCAAACATGAACAAGAGACATTTACTGGAAAACAGTAATATCTTGTGACCTCTAGACACTCATTCTCTCCCTCTGCTACACCTCCCAGTCTCCCTAACACCCCAACCATGTTTTCACCCAACCTTCTCTGGCCGGTGATATCGCTGCCTTTACACGTCTGTGATTACCTCTGATCAGATGATAAAAATCAGTCTTGCTTTCCCTTATAATACTTGCACTAACTATTTGCACCTGCAACACTTAATAGATCACGTCACTCTACTGTGTTCCACGTCCCCTTGCTCCTCCCCCTTTACAGTGTTACCAGCAAAGTTGACATATATATACTCGGTATGTGTATGTCGAAGTGTATGACCTTTGACCTTTTATGTTGCTATCATTGCTAACGACTGTACACCATATTGTGCCCTTTTTCAAATACACATTTATTCTCTGTATAAATGTATTCTTTATGTATATAATGTAAGTCTAAAATGTTTTATCACTTACCCATGTATACGTGTCAATGTTAAGATGATATTCTGTATGACTTAATTATACCTGCTTTGTATTACACAAACGTTGTTACCTATGTTACTATCAGTATACTGTATGACTTATACCTGCTTTGTATTACACAAACGTTGTAACCTATGTTACTATCAGTATACTGTATGACTTATGTTATACCTGCTTTGTATTACACAAACGTTGTTACCTGTTACTATCAGTATATTGTATGACTTATGTTATACCTGCTTTGTATTACACAAACGTTGTTATCTATGTTACTATCAATATCGCTTAGTATACTGTACTTGATGTGTCCTAGACCTCCCACCTCTGACTGCAGTGTGCACTTGGGGTCCCTGAGCCTACACAGAACCCCCGTCACTCTCCTGTGTTGATGTATTTTACCCACAGTGCGCTCTATACTGGCCTCCACCTACCCCTGCATATGTATGTACACTTCACTCATACAATCATTGACATGCTTTTTCTATGCATATCAAGACAATAATCTTTCTTTTAATAAAAGAAATAACATTTATTGAATTGTAACAAACTTACCTCAATCTTCAACATTATCAACATCACGAGCAGGTTTCTCAACTAATTGGATTATGGAACTATCAAGCAAATCTACGTGGATCCGCACCCGAAGCTGGTGGAAAGAGACATTCGCCCCAACCTTGCACTTAAGTCTTTTACGACAGAATCTTGTTCATCACAAATTTCTGCAAACTGATCATAAAATCTGTCGCCTTTCTCTGGTGTTTACCCTACTGTTATTTTCTTACGAAGCTCATCTTTAATCTATGCAAAATGAAATCGACATTCCCATCGGGTACATTTTATTCATCACAAGATTGAGATGATCTTTAACAAAGGCCAAACATTACCGCCTACATTATTTACCATGTTTTTATTAAAAATTATACCCTGGAATTGCGTATTAGACAAAGAAGTCTATCTATTTTATATCAAACCAAGATTCAGAAATAACAATCACATAATATCTTCTACAGATGCTTTCTCAGACTCTGACATTTAGTTACGTAGCCTCCGAACATTAACAATACTTTATGTCATGAACCAATGACAGTAAAACAATGCACAGTTCAATATTAGTATTAGGTGCAGCGACAAGTGTAACACTGCAAACTGTTGCCACTCGTTACCACCACACATAAGTATTAAGGTTTTCTACACAGTCTAATGGCAATAAACACACAACTTACCTACAGTGAGCTTATTTTAGGGAAAATTCACTTTCCTTCAGGAGTTTCGTCACATTTGCTTGCAGCCAGTAACCTGAGTTCTCCTGGCTTAATGTTGAGGCTCTACATGTACTGTACTGTACGTCTGTACTTACCGCCGTGTATAGTTAATTTTCTATTAAAGTAACATGTGTGCTGCTGTTGCTTTCATATGGAGATGCAAGTGAAATGACATACACTACTGATCAAGCAAGTAAAAAAAAAGAAAAGATTGATTAAAAGGTAATTTATTTCTTTGATAACATATCACTCATACAATAAACACGGTAAATCAATACTTTTTTAAAAAATTATTGATATTTCTATAGTGAGAACTTTTATAAAACAATTAATCACTTGCACGGTTTACTTAGGCCATAATGTTTAGATATGATCAAAAGGTTGTGGACATAAAGTTACATAAGTCGCAGACACCCACCAGAGATGATCATATGTGAGCAAGAGCGTGACACCTGTGTTACTATAAACCAGACCTGGGAGTGAGGCAGTATGCCTCCCACACACTAGACCAGGCACTGGGCTGCTGTGTCCCGCACTCAACATGGATGGTACAAGATAATGAATTTCCCATAAGCCAAGCATAATGTCCTCAAACATCAAGACTGGCAACGTGTCTCTGTAAACCAGACCTGCAGAGAAGCTTGGCGATTGTGTCACTACACAACAGGCTTAGCACTGTGGTACTGTGTCACTAGGCACAGCACCTGGCACAAGGGTCCTGTGGCACCACACATACACTAAATCTGTGGTAGTGTCTCACCACACACCACACCTGTCACGAGGGTCCTGTACCACCATACCACACCTACACTAACACTGGGGTACTGATGTCACCAGACACCTCACCGTAGTGAAGGAAAGTCTTGTAGGTCGGCATTGAGGGTGAGTAGTGTAGGCGGGTGGCGAAGGAAGTCAGTGTTGGCACTACAGCGCTGCACCACCACACCTACACCAACACTGGGGTACTGTGTTACCACACACCCACATGGCACTAGGACGATGTAACACCACATCAACACTGACACTGGGGTACTGTCACCAGACACCCACATAGCACTAGGACGGTGTAACACAATACCTACACTGACACTGGGGTACTGTCACCAGACACCCACATAGCATTAGGACGGTGTAACACCACACCAACACTGACACTGGGGTACTGTGTCACCACACACCACATCTGACACTAAAATATTTTATGTCACACTGACCAGTATTGCACTGGCACTGAGGTACTCTGTTCCTCACATACCAAACCTGGCAGGTAGTACCACACACCGCAAGCTTGTACCGGGATGAGGATACTGTGATAAGAGTTCCGTATCTCTGCTTGGGTATGGCGTTCCTTCACACATCACATCTCACACATAGGTATTGTGTCCCTCACACACCAGACGTAGCACTGGGGAACTGTTCCTGCACACCACACCTGGAGCTGGGATCCTGTTTTCCCACATCCTGAACAATAATGAACATAACTCTCAGCACTGGTAGGCTTCCTGTAGATCTTAAAGAATAACTAATCAAAATACCTAATTATCACCACATTAAGGAAGGGTGATTTGCCTTTGTGTTTCCATTTAGTCTTAAACTTGATGGTGGGATGAATCGTAATTCATTAAAGAACACATCACGATCTTGGTAAGATGGCTATAAAGACCACATATCGTTAACGTATCTTAACCTTATTTTTGGACTGTTACTAACTGAAGTTTGGATCTCAGTCTCATAGTATTCCATGAATAAGTTACTGAGAATGGGAGTGAGGGAATTTATCATGGCTAAACCGAATTTCTTTCAATAAGAATCAGCCTCAGCAACTTGGAAAACGTTATTGTCAACAAAGTTTTATTAAATCAATGAAAGTTTTTGAGGGTAGGGGCATCTCAGCTACGTTAAAGGAAGAAGAATCTCGCCATATAATGTAAATAATAGATTAGATTTTGCTAAGAGGGCTTGGATCATTTATTTGCCTGATCATGAACTTCTTAGGTTTAATATCAATTTCTCTTTACCAAAGTCTATATTGATGAAACCATTGCTTACTTAACCCTAAACACTATTGTCAATAATGGGGAATGGTTTTACTTTCCTCGGGTCCAACAGACACAGAGGGGAAAAAGATCTCATTACGATTTACTAAACAAATTACATGGACTTAAGCTTTAATTTACCTTATTGAAATATACGAGTAAAGACAACAAATTCAATTCCCTTCGAACAATTACCAGTTTAAGATTTGCTTGGGCAAAGATAGTGATTTAGATAGAATCCTATCTAAGCCTCTCCTTGATGAACTAGCTAAAAAAAAACTACTAAATCGTTCAGGACCGCTGCCCCTTCAAGCTAGATGTACTATTATTGCCTACAATGTTGATGAATCTATCTTGTCCCTCAGCCCTTCGGAGATTGTTGAAGCCATCAATGGCGAAAACAATGACGTTAATGTCATCAACGTCTATAAACCGAATAACTCCAGATCAATAAAGATACAATGTTCAAACCCGACCGAGGCCGATCGCCTGCTCTCCCGGGGAGTCCTGTTCCCCATGATCTCTGTGCCTGCAAAATCCCTGAAGAAAGATGAACATCTCGACGTACAACAATGTTTCAAATGTCTGAAATACGGACATGAGACTAAGAACTGTAAAGAACCCCACCAAACCTGTAGTCAATACGCGGAAACTGGTCATGGTTTTCGTGAGTGCAAGGCTCAGGCAGCGAAGTGTGTCAACTGTAAAGGTAGACATGTTGCTGTACCTGGGCTGTGCCAACGTAAGAAGGAGCAACTCCGCGTAGTGCGTCAGGCACGTTGATTAGTTTTGCAAACAATGCGCCTTCTTGTCCACATAATAAGTCTATGATACACTAGTTGTCTGTCTTGGACAATCGCATGTTTGCCAAATGGCCTCCTAGCTACGTTTATTCGTTATATATCAACTAACTGTTATATATATATATATATATATATATATATATATATATATATATATATATATATATATATATATATATATATATATGTATATATATATATATATATATATATATATATATATATATATATATATATATATATATATATATATATATATATATATATATATATATATATATATATATATATATATGTATATATATATATATATACATATATATATATATATATATATATATATATATATATATATATATATATATATATATATATATATATATATATAGCCAACCTGTGTTTACGAGGTACTCAGGTTGTTTGAGTTGGCGAATGGCAGGGGCTCTTGACGTAAACAATTACTGAGGGATTTCAAATGTAAAGTCATGACAGTTTACAGTTTCACATATTACCACATTCTTTCCCACCTGTAACAAAGTTCACAAGGAATAATCTTAGAGATGTTTAGGGGCATGTCATGCTCTCTCAGATCTATAAACTTGCACTGGTGAAGACATTTGATCAGACATAGTAGGATGTTTCTGAGTGGTGCTTTCTTGACATGGAGGCTCCAGGTTCTCACCAATATCTGATATTTCTTGATTGTTCAGTGGCTGAGACTCAGAGGGATTAGTATACACACTGTCACTTCTGTCACCAGTCAAAGGTGCATGATGCCTTAATGAAATGGTAGTTACTCTGCCATCTGGAAGCTTGACATAATGAAATGGTAGTTACTCTGCCATCTGGAAGCTTGACATAATGAAATGGTAGTTACTCTGCCATCTGGAAGCTTGACATAATGAAATGGTAGTTACTCTGCCATCTGGAAGCTTGACATAATGAAATGGTAGTTACTCTGCCATCTGGAAGCTTGACATAATGAAATGGTAGTTACTCTGCCATCTGGAAGCTTGACATAATGAAATGGTAGTTACTCTGCCATCTGGAAGCTTGACATAATGAAATGGTAGTTACTCTGCCATCTGGAAGCTTGACATAGGCATACTCAAGATTGGCTTCCAATATTTCAACCTCACCCACCAGGGATTGTTCTTGCTATCCCACGTTTGCTGTCTTTAAGGGGGCCGGGCCTTTATGAATGAGCCTTGTAGGTAATATTCAGCCTGATGTGGACCTCCTAGAATGCTGAAAGAAATGCTAGTGCGGTGTACAGTTAGTAGAAGTGCACAACAATGATCAGATAGAATGGAGTGCATCTGGGAGAACTGTTTCCCACTGAGATACATCAAGGTTCTCTGTTCTGAGAGCCAGCATTATGATCTTCCATATAATTCCAATATACCTTTTGACCTGTCATTACCCCTAGGGTTGTAGGGAGTAGTACGACTGGTAGCTACCCATTTCTATTATGCAAAATCCTTTAGCTCTCCTGACATGAAGGCACACCTTTGTCAGAGTGGATATTTGCTGGCATAACAAACATGGCAAACATCTGTATCAAACATCTGATAACAGTTCTGATAGTCATGTTAGGGCTAGGGAAGACAATTGGAAACCATGAGAATTCATCAAGGACAGTATTTCTTGATTGTGATGGAAGTGGGCCTTTAAAATCCAAGTTCAGCCTTTTGTACAACTGGGTTGCCTTAATCAGTAGGCCAGAGTCCGATTTGTAGAACTGAAGTTTGAGTTCAGAGCATATTTGACGAGGCAGTGATTCTTTTATCATCATCGATAGAATAGGGCAGATTTCAACCACGGACAAAGGCACCATTCAAAACACTCCGGGGTGGCAAAGGTTTTCATGTAGTTCCCTGAGTTTATCTGTAGTAGTAGCACTACACACATGTGAGAGTGCATCAGAAGGAGTATCTTCTTTACCTCGGCAGCACACAATATGGTTTTTGATTTTGCTAGCAGATTTAGGGTCGAACATGAACTCCACACCGAGCTGATCTGTAATAAGCTTAAAGTGATGTCCAACAAGATAGTGTTTCCACTTTCTAAGGGCTTTTACTGAGGCATATGCTTCTTTCTCTTCAGGGGAATGTTTCTGTTCACTATTAGAAAGAGTATGAGAGAAGAATGCTACTGGACGACCATTCTGAGATAGTGTGGCAGTTATAGCATGGCCTGAAGCATCGGTTTCCATAGTGAAAGGAGACGTAGGGTCAATAGCTTTTACCACAGAATCCGCAATATCTTTAAGTTCTCAAAAGTTAGTTCTGCATCAGTAGACACAGTAAATACATCAGCATGCAAGAGAGGATGGATCTTTTCAGAAAAATTAAGTATCTAACGGGAGTAATGTGCAAGCATCCCCATTGATCTCTGTAAGGAAGCAGTATCCTTAGGGAGTGAAAGATTTAACATTGAATGAAGGCGCTCTGGGTATGGTCTGATCACTCCCTCTTTTACAAGTACCCTAGAAAAATTATGGCTTATAAAATCACATGTTATCCCTGGGGATAGGGGAGAAACAATACTTCCCACGTATTCCCTGCGTGTCATAGAAGGCAACTAAAAGGGGAGGGAGCGGGAGGCTAGAAAATCGTCCCCTCTCGTTTTTTTTTTTAATTTTCCAAAAGAAGGAACAGAGAAGGGCATTAGGTGAGGATATTCCCCCAAAGGCCCAGTCCTCTGTTCTTAACGCTACCTCGCTAACACGGGAAATGGCAAATAGTTTGAAAAAAAAAATATACATATATTTACAGAGTTATAAGTTTGTTGAGTATTTCTGGTAAATTATATGGGAGGGTATTGATTGAGAGGGTGAAGGCATGTACAAAGCATCAGATTGGGGAAGAGCAGTGTGGTTTCAGAAGTGGTAGAGGATGTGTGGATCAGGTGTTTGCTTTGAAGAATGTATGTGAGAAATACTTAGAAAAGCAAATGGATTTTTATGTAGCATTTATGGATCTCCAGAAGGCATATGATAGACTTGATAGAAATGCTCTGTGGAAGGTATTAAGAATATAGGGTGTGGGAGGCAAGTTGTTAGAAGCAGTGAAAAGTTTTTATCGAGGATGCAAGGTATGTGTACGTGTAAGAAGAGAGGAAAGTGATTGGTTCTCAGTGAATGTAGGTTTGCGGCAGGGGTGTGTGATGTCTCCATGGTTGTTTAATTTGTTTATGGATGAGGTTGTTAGGGAGGTGAATGCAAGAGTTTTGGAAAGAGGGGCAAGTATGAAGTCTGTTGTGGATGAAAGAGCTTGGGAAGTGAGTCAGTTGTTGTTCGCTGATGATACAGCGCTGGTGGCTGGTTCATGTGAGAAACTGCAGAAGCTGGTGACTGAGTTTGGTAAAGTGTGTGAAAGAAGAAAGTTAAGAGTAAATGTGAATAAGAGCAAGGTTATTAGGTACAGTAGGGTTGAGGGTCAAGTCAATTGGGAGGTAAGTTTGAATGGGGAAAAACTGGAGGAATTAAAGTGTTTTAGATATCTGGGAGTGGATCTGGCAGCGGATGGAACCATGGAAGCGGAAGTGAATCATAGGGTGGGGGAGGGGCCGAAAATTTTGGGAGCCTTGAAGAATGTGTGGAAGTCGAGAACATTATCTCGGAAAGCAAAAATGGGTATGTTTGAAGGAATAGTGGTTCCAACAATGTTGTATGGTTGCGAGGTGTGGGACATGGATAGAGTTGTGCGCAGGAGGGTGGATGTGCTGGAAATGAGATGTTTGAGGACAATGTGTTGTGTGAGGTGGTTTGATCGAGTAAGTAATGTAAGGGTAAGAGAGATGTGTGGAAATAAAAAGAGCGTTGTTGAGAGAGCAGAAGAGGGTGTTTTGAAATTGTTTGGGCACATGGAGAGAATGAGTGAGGAAAGATTGATCAAGAGGATATATGTGTCGGAGGTGGAGGGAACGAGGAGAAGTGGGAGACCAAACTGGAGGTGGAAAGATGGAGTGAAAAAGATTTTGAGTGATCGGGGCCTGAACATGCAGGAGGGTGAAAGGCGGGCAAGGAATAGAGTGAATTGGATCGTTGTGGTATACCGGGGTTGCTGCTGTCAGTGGATTGAATCAGGGCATGTGAAGCGTCTGGGGTAAACCATGGAAAGTTGTGTTGGGCCTGGATGTGGAAAGGGAGCTGTGGTTTCGGGCATTATTGCATGACAGCTAGAGACTGAGTGTGAACGAATGGGGCCTTTGTTGTCTTTTCCTAGCGCTACCTCGCACACATGAGGGGGGGGGATGGTATTCCATGTGTGGCGAGGTGGCGATGGGAATGAATAAAGGCAGACAGTGAGAATTGTGTGCATGGATATATATGTATGTGTTTGTGTGTGTATATATATATGTGTACATTGAGATGTATAGGTATGTATATTTGAGTGTGGGAACGTGTATGTATATACATGTGTATGGGGGTGGGTTGGGCCATTTCTCTCGTCTGTTTCCTTGCGCTACCTCGCAAACGCGGGAGACAGCGACAAAGCAAAACAGATAAAAAAATAAAATATATATATGTATATATATATATATATATATATATATATATATATATATATATATATATATATATATATATATATATATATATATGTATGTATATATTCTTCTTTTACACTATTCGCCATTTCCCGCGTTAGCGAGTTTGCGCCAAGAACAGAGAACTGGGCCCCTGAGGGAATATTCTCACCTGGCCCCCTTCTCTGTTCCTTCTTTTGGAAAATCAAAAAAGAAATAATGAGAGGGGAGGATTTCCAGCCCCCGCTCCCTCCCCTCGCCTTCTACGACACGCAGGGAATACGTGGGAAGTATTCTTTCTCCCCTATCCCCAGGGATATGTACATATATATATATATATATATATATATATATATATATATATATATATATATATATTTGGATATATGGATTTGTATGTAGCACTTATGGATCTGGAGAAGGTATATGATAGAGTTGATAGAGATGCTCTGTGGAAGGTGTTAAGAATATATGGTGTGGGAGGCAAGTTGTTAGAAGCAGTGAAAAGTTTTTATCGAGGATGTAAGGCATGTGTACGTGTAGGAAGAGAGGAAAGTGATTGGTTCTCAGTGAATGTAGGTTTGCGGCAGGGGTGTGTGATGTCTCCATGGTTGTTTAATTTGTTTATGGATGTGGTTGTTAGGGAGGTGAATGCAAGAGTTTTGGAAAGAGGGGCAAGTATGAAGTCTGTTGTGGATGAGAGAGCTTGGGAAGTGAGTCAGTTGTTGTTCGCTGATGATACAGCGCTGGTGGCTGATTCATGTGAGAAACTGCAGAAGCTGGTGACGGAGTTTGGTAAAGTGTGTGAAAGAAGAAAGTTAAGAGTAAATGTGAATAAGACCAAGGTAATTAGGTACAGTAGGGTTGAGGGTCAAGTCAATTGGGAGGTAAGTTTGAATGGAGAAAAACTGGAGGAAGTAAAGTGTTTTAGATATCTGGGAGTGGATCTGGCAGCGGATGGAACCATGAAAGCTGAAGTGGATCATAGGGTGGGGGAGGGGGCGAAAATCCTGGGAGCCTTGAAGATTGTGTGGAAGTCGAGAACATTATCTCGGAAAGCAAAAATGGGTATGTTTGAAGGAATAGTGGTTCCAACAATGTTGTATGGTTGCGAGGCGTGGGCTATGGATACAGTTGTGCGCAGGAGGATGGATGTGCTGGAAATGAGATGTTTGAGGACAATGTGTGGTGTGAGGTGGTTTGATCGAGTAAGTAACGTAAGGGTAAGAGAGATGTGTGGAAATAAAAAGAGCGTGGTTGAGAGAGCAGAAGAGGGTGTTTTGAAATGGTTTGGTCACATGAAGAGAATGAGTGAGGAAAGATTGACCAAGAGGATATATGTGTCGGAGGTGGAGGGAACGAGGAGAAGAGGGAGACCAAATTGGAGGTGGAAAGATGGAGTGAAAAAGATTTTGTGTGATCGGGGCCTGAACATGCAGGAGGGTGAAAGGAGGGCAAGGAATAGATTGAATTGGATCGATGTGGTATATCGGGTTTGACGTGCTGTCAGTGGATTGAATCAGGGCATGTGAAGCGTCTGGGGCAAACCATGGAAAGCTGTGTAGGTATGTATATTTGCGTGTGTGGACGTATGTATATACATGTGTATGGGGGTGGGTTGGGCCATTTCTTTCGTCTGTTTCCTTGCGCTACCTCGCAAACGCGGGAGACAGCGACAAAGCAAAAAAAAAAAAAAAATATATATATATATATATATATATTTGCCATTGTACAAAGGCAAAGGGGATAAGAGTGAGTGCTCAAATTACAGAGGTATAAGTTTGTTGAGTATTCCTGGTAAATTATATGGGAGGGTATTGATTGAGAGGGTGAAGGCATGTACAGAGCATCAGATTGGGGAAGAGCAGTGTGGTTTCAGAAGTGGTAGAGGATGTGTGGATCAGGTGTTTGCTTTGAAGAATGTATGTGAGAAATACTTAGAAAAGCAAATGGATTTGTATGTAGCATTCATGGATCTGGAGAAGGCATATGATAGAGTTGATAGAGATGCTCTGTGGAAGGTATTAAGAATATATGGTGTGGGAGGCAAGTTGTTAGAAGCAGTGAAAAGTTTTTATCGAGGATGTAAGGCATGTGTACGTGTAGGAAGAGAGGAAAGTGATTGGTTCTCAGTGAATGTAGGTTTGCGGCAGGGGTGTGTGATGTCTCCATGGTTGTTTAATTTGTTTATGGATGGGGTTGTTAGGGAGGTAAATGCAAGAGTCTTGGAAAGAGGGGCAAGTATGAAGTCTGTTGGGGATGAGAGAGCTTGGGAAGTGAGTCAGTTGTTGTTCGCTGATGATACAGCGCTGGTGGCGGATTCATGTGAGAAACTGCAGAAGCTGGTGACGGAGTTTGGTAAAGTGTGTGGAAGAAGAAAGTTAAGAGTAAATGTGAATAAGAGCAAGGTTATTAGGTACAGTAGGGCTGAGGGTGAAGTCAATTGGGAGGTGAGTTTGAATGGTGAAAAACTGGAGGAAGTGAAGTGTTTTAGATATCTGGGAGTGGATCTGTCAGCGGATGGAACCATGGAAGCGGAAGTGGATCATAGGGTGGGGGAGGGGGCGAAAATTTTGGGAGCCTTGAAAAATGTGTGGAAGTCGAGAACATTATCCCGGAAAGCAAAAATGGGTATGTTTGAAGGAATAGTAGTTCCAACAATGTTGTATGGTTGCGAGGCGTGGGCTATGGATAGAGTTGTGCGCAGGAGGATGGATGTGCTGGAAATGAGATGTTTGAGGACAATGTGTGGTGTGAGGTGGTTTGATCGAGTAAGTAACGTAAGGGTAAGAGAGATGTGTGGAAATAAAAAGAGCGTGGTTGAGAGAGCAGAAGAGATTGTTTTAAAATGGTTTGGGCACATGGAGAGAATGAGTGAGGAAAGATTGACCAAGAGGATATATGTGTCGGAGGTGGAGGGAACGAGGAGAAGAGGGAGACCAAATTGGAGGTGGAAAGATGGAGTGAAAAAGATTTTGTGTGATCGGGGCCTGAACATGCAGGAGGGTGAAAGGAGGGCAAGGAATAGAGTGAATTGGAGCGATGTGGTATACAGGGGTTGACGTGCTGTCAGTGGATTGAATCAAGGCATGTGAAGCGTCCGGGGTAAACCATGGAAAGCTGTGTAGGTATATATATTTGTGTGTGTGGACGTGTGTATGTACATGTGTATGGGGGGGGTTGGGCCATTTCTTTCGTCTGTTTCCTTGCGCTACCTCGCAATACGCGGGAGACAGCGACAAAGTATAAAAAAAAAAAAAAAAAAAAAAAAAAATATATATGAAACAGGAGTTGTGGGAGTATGTGATAGAATGTAAGAAAGTAAATTCTCGATTAATATGGGTAAAATTGAAAGTTGATGGAGAGAGGTGGGTGATTATTGGTGCATATGCACCTGGGCATGAGAAGAAAGATCATGAGAGGCAAGTGTTTTGGGAGCAGCTAAATGAGTGTGTTAGCGGTTTTGATGCACGAGACCGGGTTATAGTGATGGGTGATTTGAATGCAAAGGTGAGTAATGTGGCAGTTGAGGGAATAATTGGTATGCATGGGGTGTTCAGTGTTGTAAATGGAAATGGTGAAGAGCTTGTAGATTTATGTGCTGAAAAAGGACTGATGATTGGGAATACCTGGTTTAAAAAGCGAGATATACATAAGTATACTTATGTAAGTAGGAGAGATGGCCAGAGAGCGTTATTGGATTACGTGTTAATTGACAGTTGTGCGAAAGAGAGACTTTTGGATGTTAATGTGCTGAGAGGTGCAACTGGAGGGATGTCTGATCATTATCTTGTGGAGGCTAAGGTGAAGATTAGTATGGGTTTTCAGAAAAGAGGAGTGAATGTTGGGGTGAAGAAGGTGGTGAGAGTAAGTGAGCTTGGGAAGGAGACCTGTGTGGGGAAGTACCTGGAGAGACTGTGTACAGAATGGAAAAAGGTGAGAACAATGGAAGTAAGGGGAGTCGGGGAGGAATGGGATGTATTTAGGGAATCAGTGATGGATTGCGCAAAAGATGCTTGTGGCATGAGAAGAGTGGGAGGTGGGCTGTTTAGAAAGGGTAGTGTGTGGTGGGATGAAGAAGTAAGAGTATTAGTGAAAGAGAAGAGAGAGGCATTTGGACGATTTTTGCAGGGAAAAAATGCAATTGAGTGGGAGAAGTATAAAAGAAAGAGACAGGAGGTCAAGAGAAAGGTGCAAGAGGTGATAAAAAGGGCAAATGAGAGTTGGGGTGAGAGACTATCATTAAATTTTAGGGAGAATAAAAAGATGTTCTGGAAGGAGGTAAATAGGGTGCGTAAGACAAGGGAGCAAATGGGAACTTCAGTGAAGGGCGTAAATGGGGAGGTGATAACAAGTAGCGGTGATGTGAGAAGGAGATGGAATGAGTATTTTGAAGGTTTGTTGAATGTGTCTGATGACAGAGTGGCAGATATAGGGTGTTTTGGTCGAGGTGGTGTGCAAAGTGAGAGGGTTAGGGAAAATGATTTGGTAAACAGAGAAGAGGTAGTAAAAGCTTTGCGGAAGATGAAAGCCGGCAAGGCAGCAGGTTTGGATGGTATTGCAGTGGAATTTATTAAGAAAGGGGGTGACTGTATTGTTGACTGGTTGGTAAGGTTATTTAATGTATGTATGACTCATGGTGAGGTGCCTGAGGATTGGCGGAATGCGTGCATAGTGCCATTGTACAAAGGCAAAGGGGATAAGAGTGAGTGCTCAAATTACAGAGGTATAAGTTTGTTGAGTATTCCTGGTAAATTATATGGGAGGGTATTGATTGAGAGGGTGAAGGCATGTACAGAGCATCAGATTGGGGAAGAGCAGTGCGGTTTCAGAAGTGGTAGAGGATGTGTGGATCAGGTGTTTGCTTTGAAGAATGTATGTGAGAAATACTTAGAAAAGCAAATGGATTTGTATGTAGCATTTATGGATCTGGAGAAGGCATATGATAGAGTTGATAGAGATGCTCTGTGGAAGGTATTAAGAATATATGGTGTGGGAGGCAAGTTGTTAGAAGCAGTGAAAAGTTTTTATCGAGGATGTAAGGCATGTGTACGTGTAGGAAGAGAGGAAAGTGATTGGTTCTCAGTGAATGTAGGTTTGCGGCAGGGGTGTGTGATGTCTCCATGGTTGTTTAATTTGTTTATGGATGGGGTTGTAAAGGAGGTAAATGCAAGAGTCCTGGAAAGAGGGGCAAATATGAAGTCTGTTGGGGATGAGAGAGCTTGGGAAGTGAGTCAATTGTTGTTCGCTGATGATACAGCGCTGGTGGCTGATTCATGTGAGAAACTGCAGAAGCTGGTGACTGAGTTTGGTAAAGTGTGTGGAAGAAGAAAGTTGAGAGTAAATGTGAATAAGAGCAAGGTTATTAGGTACAGTAGGGGTGAGGGTCAAGTCAATTGGGAGGTGAGTTTGAATGGAGAAAAACTGGAGGAAGTGAAGTGTTTTAGATATCTGGGAGTGGATCTGTCAGCGGATGGAACCATGGAAGCGGAAGTGGATCATAGGGTGGGGGAGGGGGCGAAAATTTTGGGAGCCTTGAAAAATGTGTGGAAGTCGAGAACATTATCTCGGAAAGCAAAAATGGGTATGTTTGAGGGAATAGTGGTTCCAACAATGCTGTATGGTTGCGAGGCGTGGGCTATGGATAGAGATGTGCGCAGGAGGATGGATGTGCTGGAAATGAGATGTTTGAGGACAATGTGTGGTGTGAGGTGGTTTGATCGAGTAAGTAACGTAAGGGTAAGAGAGATGTGTGGAAATAAAAAGAGCGTGGTTGAGAGAGCAGAAGAGGGTGTTTTGAAATGGTTTGGGCACATGGAGAGAATGAGTGAGGAGAGATTGACCAAGAGGATATATGTGTCGGAGGTGGAGGGAACGAGGAGAAGAGGGAGACCAAATTGGAGGTGGAAAGATGGAGTGAAAAAGATTTTGTGTGATCGGGGCCTGAACATGCAGGAGGGTGAAAGGAGGGCAAGAAATAGAGTGAATTGGAGTCATGTGGTATACAGGGGTTGACGTGCTGTCAGTGGATTGAAGCAAGGCATGTGAAGCGTCTGGGGTAAACCATGGAAAGCTGTGTAGGTATGTATATTTGCGTGTGTGGACGTGTGTATGTACATGTGTATGGGGGGGAGGGGTTGGGCCATTTCTTTCGTCTGTTTCCTTGCGCTACCTCGCAAACGCGGGAGACAGCGACAAAAAAAAAAAAAAAAAAAAATATATATATATATATATATATATATATATATATATATATATATATATATATATATATATATATATATATATATATATATGTTATATTTTATTGCTGTCTCCCGCGTTAGCGAGGTAGCGCAAGGAAACAGACGAAAGAGTGGCCCAACTTATTCTTATGCACATGTATATACATAAACGCCCACACACGCACATGTACATACCTATACATTTCAACGTATATATACACATACATGCACAGACATATACATATAAGCACATGTACATATTCATACATGCTGTTTTCTTCTATTCCATCGCCACCCCGCCACACATGAAATGACAACCCCACACCCCGCGTGCGCGCGCGAGGTAGCGCTGGGAAAAGACAACAAAGGCCAAATTCCTTCACACTCACAGTCTCTAGCTGTCATGTATAATGCACCGAAACTACATCTCCTACAGGCCCCACAAAACTTTCCATGGTTTACCCCAGACGCTTCACATGCCCTGGTTCAATCCATTGACAGCACGTCGACCCCGGTATACTACATCGTTCCGATTCACTCTATTCCTTGCACGCCTTTCACCCTCCTGCATGTTTATGCCTCGATCACTCAAAATCTTTTTCACTCCTTCTTTCCACCTCCAATCTGGTCTCCCACTTCTCGTTTCCTTCACCTCTGATACATATATTCTCTTTGATTTTGATTTTGACGAATTTTTTTGAGAAGTTTATGAAAACCAAACTTTACCAACAAGTCCAACAATTTACCGATCGCTTTCATTTCGCTTATACGAGAAATCGAGGTGTAGAGGATGTAACTCTGTGCTTTATTGATTATGTTCTCGAGCATATGAACAGATCTAATATAACCGATATACAACATTTTGTAGATTTTTCTAGCGCTTTTAACGCCATTCAGCATCATATAATGATGCATAAACTTAATAACATGGACGTCAATTCTAACTAAATTCTCTGGAATAATGTTTTCCTTACAGGAAGGCCTCAATATGTTCAATTTCTTACATGAAAAATTGAATATCATGATAACAAATACAAGTGGAGCACGGAGGTGGATGGTGTGGTCAGCCAGTATACTAGTGAGTGTTGGTGTCATGTTGGCCAGGTGGAGCACAGAGGTGGATGGTGTGGTCAGCCAGTATACTAGTGAGTGTTGGTGTCATGTTGGCCAGGTGGAGCACAGAGGTGGATGGTGTGATCAGCCAGT
Source organism: Panulirus ornatus (assembly GCF_036320965.1). NCBI lineage: Eukaryota > Metazoa > Arthropoda > Malacostraca > Decapoda > Palinuridae > Panulirus > Panulirus ornatus. The sequence goes on from NC_092293.1 coordinate 4,096,332, forward strand.
ATACTAGTGAGTGTTGGTGTCATGTTGGCCAGGTGGAGCACAGAGGTGGATGGTGTGGTCAGCCAGTATACTAGTGAGTGTTGGTGTCATGTTGGCCAGGTGGAGCACAGAGGTGGATGGTGTGGTCAGCCAGTATACTAGTGAGTGTTGGTGTCATGTTCCAAGTTATGTATGCAGATGATGCCGTTCTCCTAAGTCAATGTACAAATGATGATGACGTGTATCCGGAAGTTGAACATTTTACGTTATGATGTAATGATAATGACCTTGAACTCAATGTTCAGAAAACAAATTATTGTAAATCACATTAGCTTACCAGTGGCTCAGGTACATTTATATGTTAGTGGTGAACTTGTAGAATCTGTGAAGGAATGTAATTACTTGAGAATGACTTTTCTTTCAATAGAAATATGGAGGCACTGTACACAAACGTAATTTCTAGAATGTATTTTGTAAGGAATCTTAGCAACCTTAAAATTAACACTAAAACTATAGATTTATTTTATACAGCTTTTATACAGTCAGTAATCTCATTATCATTCACATGTTGGTAGGCAAACTGGAATTCAGATCAAAACATAAATTGACAAAAGTTATCAAGAACTGCATTAAATTAGGAATACCAGTTTACTATTAGAAATATACACAAAATGTTAATGAGGTAATAAATTACCTACGATGAAAAGATATTGTGTTTAGGATTATGAAGAGCAAGGAAGAAAATAGACCCAGATGAGCCAGTGTCCGGGCTCGGCCACTCCTCCATATTGTGTCCCCGGTAGCCACTTGGGCAGCGCTACTGTGCGTCGACTTCCTATTGGTGGACCGCTGCTGCTCGTGATTCATGATTGGTCCTCTGCGGTCCAGTGGCTACTGTGATTGGTCCTCTGCGGTCCAGTGGCTACTGTGATTGGTCCTCCGTGGACCAGTGGTTACTGTGATACGTTCCTGTGGTATATTGATTAGGGCCGCAGTTGGCCGTGCTGTCTTACCTAACATAAACCTTCCTGGTACATGTATAATGGACACACGTAAAACATGTTATCTTGTCATATTTTTTCTTGAGAGAAATCTTAATAAACTTCAAAAACGGAAAGAGAAACACAAATGTCAAAACATGAATATATCTACTCACGTGTATAGTTATATTTCTACATCTAGATGAAACAGACGAATGTGTTACATATTTTGAAATGTTACTCAGGACTGAACGTATGTATATTGATAGATCTTAATAAGTGGGAGCAGTTAAGGTCAGAACTGGTAAAAGAGATCTTCCCTTATTTACCGTGTTTTTTTTGGCTTAGCTTAGCTCTTTAGCTTAGTGAAGCATTCCCCCATTTCCTCACCTAAATATCATTTGTGTTTATTTTCTGTGTTTACTCTTCTCTTTTTGTGTTTACAGACAAGTGGTTGTTGACCGGTATTTCTGGTGTTGCTGGACCACTGGTACATCTCACGAAGGTTGTTTGGACACAATTGTGCGACCATGTGAGAGGTGATGACAGTAGGAGAACTCCACCCAGCTTGGTACGTCCAACCGGCCCTACTGTGGGGCGCTTGTCTGTCTGATCAGCTGCCTCGTATATTGTCTTAGAGAAGATGTAAGGTGTTACAAGTACCTTTTGTGTGGGGTGGTACCACACGCCACCCCAGAATCTGGGGTCTAGCCCCAGTGGTATGGACTCCAGTAAGCCAACCACTCACTACTCCCGTAGTGGGTAGTGGTGATGACCGACCTACGCTGGACATTAAGTCCACAAATGCAGAATTTGTTATGTTACATGTGACCGGTTCAACGCTTCCCTCAACCCCTTCCTCATCAAGAAAGTGATTGATGGCCTGGCTCGATATTTCGCCTAAGGGCTGAGGAGTCTTATTCAAGAATTATTAACATCTTCATCCTAGCCGTAATGAACAGAAATAATTAACAGAGCTTTTATATCCCAGCTACAGTGAAGGAAATAAATACAACTGAGAGGAGATCAATTTCATACACATTGGTGGATGACTGATGGAAATTATTAAGTTCTTATTCGAATTTTGTCTTCTCTTGATTTTGTTGATTTTCATTGACCAGTAAATCTTGACCTGCACAAGGTAAGGCTGCCAATAACTTTTGCACATGTCATCCAAAAACTATATCACTACACATCTTGTGCTTTATATTTTGAAACACAGAATGAAGAAGTTTGATATACCTTACTTGGGTCTGGTCATGTAGTGATGTGCTGGCTATCCTTATTTGACAATTATGTTACACATGATAGGAAAGCTGTTTGGTAAAACTGGAGGGATGAAGGAACTTTATTTAATGGAAGTACCAGATACTTCTTGGTTCCTGTTCTCTACAGTCTGCTATATTGAAAACTATCTTGTGTTTGTTGATAAAACTTTATGAATATTTGATATTTATGTAAAAATTGGAGTGCATGAATGAATTAATATGAAATATACAATAATGAAAGAATACTTGTAAAATCTGGAGAAAATCTAAACTTTACATTTCAGAATAAAAACATTGCAGTTATATTTCTGCTTGAACATTACATTTCATTTCACATTCTATTATTTATGCCTCCTTTTCTCTATAAGTCCTCATGAATGAATGGAATGGCTACAAAAGCCAAAATGGGTTCAGAACTAATTCAGCTGATTTATGGGTAAACCATAGCAATGAGAGGAATACATATGAAAATTATTGGTTTCATGAAAGGTACAAAAAAAAAGGCAACTGCAGGTGTACATCACATAGCAAAGAGTAAGTTAAACAATGAAACAATTTACAGGATTAGTAATATTACAACCATTTTTGTTGGTGAAGCCATAATGCAAGAATAAACTGAAGTCCAAATAATAAGAATCAAAAGTACATAATGTGTTGCGAAAACTGGTACCAGAATGAAGTAATTAAACACAAGAAGATATGTATCAGCATAAAACCGAAAATCCATGAAATGATAAAATTATTAACGGAATAATGATAGTTACACCAAAATGAATATCTCATGCAGTTTCAAGGAAAAACAAACTAGCTCAACTAAATACTTTAAACAACGTGGCAACATGAGGAAAAGAAAAAAGCTTTGGAATTGTTTTACATCTTGTACGACAATGTTACTTCATAATAAGAGTATTCTCTTAAACAGAGTCATCTAGGGGCTCAGGGAAGCAATTCTTTTCAAATTACAGTTTGGAAACAACACCCAAATATATAAGGTCATTCCTTTCAAATTACCGTTTGGAAACAACACACAAATATGTAAGTACGACTGGAAAATTTAGGTAGGCTAAACATTAATTGAAAGTATCAGGGGAGACCCATTATGAAGAAGAGCAAAGTAACTTGTCAGCTTTACCTTTTACTGCAGATAATATCTGAAGAATTAATTTCAATGAGTCCTTAACTTTACAGAGATGCAGAAGTGTCTTGTTCCTCTGAAAAATATAAAGAACAAAATGGTAATCAGCAGCGTAGTTACAAGAGGATGGAGGGTAGGCCCCAGGAACCACCGACTGTTTAGGGTTTTTATGATATCCAATTCTGCCTAGCTCCTAGGTTGCCATCCAGTCAATTTGGCCGTGATAATCTTGGCAAATCTATCCCCAAGTGTCCCAAATATCTAAACGCCAGTGGTAAATAGCACCTCGACTTAACTCAAAATATCACATATTGTTTACTTGACACTTATAGAGCCTAGCTTTCATGTGGTAATCAATAAGATTTGAAAAAGAATTTTGTCTAAATACAACACAAACACTTTAAACAGCTAATGTTAGAAATGAAAAGAAAAGTACTAATCAATAATAACAAATATAAACAAACCGTAACTTTTATTCTGTCTCTTACCACCATGCATGTCTGTTCAAACAAAACAAACTGACCAAAAATAATTCTTTATGAACGTCTCGATTAACTAGAATTTCCCAAGAAACAATAACATATAAGAGAAGTTTTAGTGTGCAAACAAAACAAATACTTAAAACAGCTAACACAAAAGTAAAAAATAGATATCATAAATGATCATAAATTAAAGCCAGTAACTATCAATAGCTGTCGCTTACACTCACGAATGGTTGACCCGTACCATATTTTGGTCTTCCGCTTCACGTACAAATCTTGACCTATAACAATTCTAAATTATAATTATTATAATTTTCTTTAATCATTATATTACAATTTTCTTATGTTAACAATTAGTATAACAAACACAAACAAAAACTGTAGAACTATCAGAAGACAAATTTCAGGCAGCAACTATGAACAAGCGGGAAGGTTTGATCATTTCTCTCCTGCTCCTGCCTCTCTCTCCGTCTCTCATATGGCCTTCCCATACACCAAGATGATATATATATATACATATATCTGGCCAATTCCCTGATCAACTTTGTTAACGTAGGTTGCATAAAATATACAAAATCACTAACCTCATTACAGGTTACTATATTATAAGAAATAATTTCATAGATTTTTGTTTATTCTCCATAGATTTGAGACACTTTAAAAGCCTAGCTTGTATACTAAGATTTTCATCCTCTGAGCGAAGCCATACAATAATCGTCCTTATCTACTCTGAGCATTGGATAGACTCCTGGTGATCAAGATTGCTGTTTTGGTTGTCCGTTTCCCTTGTTACTGCTGCGCCTCACTGCACACCATACATGAGTGCCTTCCACAGTATTAGGGACAACTGCTAGGCCTCACTGTAGCTACTTCTGGGACGGTTGCCAATCTTCCTCGTATTCCCTCATGACCACAGCGCCAAACCGACTCCCGCCATCAGGCCGAAACGCACAAACATTTCTGACAAAATTGAGACAACCGCTTTCGCGTCAGTTTTGACACCAAGTGAATTTAAACGACAATTTCGCTCAAGATGCTTGGTTTTTCGTTCATGGATTGAACAGAAGCAACCAACGATGGTTGCTACTGCCCAATCCATGAAGTCCCCCCCACCACGGAAAGGTAACCAAGCTTCGGGGGGGATGGGTGTTTACCCTGACGCCAACGGAGAAACTCAATACAATATTTTTATTATAACTTTCCTTAATCTTGAAAAATGAATCAATCAGAGGTAAGAATAGCCCCAGTCATATGAAGATTGGCTAACCGAATCCTTGCGCATTGTGTAGAAAGTGATTTCTTTGAGGGTTGCTTTATGGAAGGCACGGTAGCGTCGGAAGAGTTTCATTTTTTCTTTGAAGACGAAGGAAATTATCCCCGTAAATTTATGTATTTTTTTTGGCGGGATAATGTTCCCATTTTTTTTTCTTTCTTTGTTTTTCAACGTCCCTACGTAGATATTATGTGTCATCCACTACTGGGAGAAAGCCAGACTTCCGCTAGATTAACGTAATCCTTGGCGGGGCGAAACTAAAGTTGTCTTGGTGTTGGTTCCTCAGTGATAACCCAAACACAAACACAAACACGCCTCCAGTGTCCACTCTAGGGGCGCGTTCTCCTGCAGCACCAGCAGGAAGAAAGAACTCAGGTTCCTCACCAACTGAATCTTTTGGCACGGGGAGCGTGTGTCATCTCGACACGCCTTTTAACGCCCGTGCGTGGTGCGGAGTGCAGTCGGTCTGTAACGTAGGACATGTCATGTGTTATTGGTCCCAGTCGGTCTAGAACGCTGGGCCTGACATGTGTTGGGGGACCAAGTCGGTCTTGAATGGTGGGCCTGACAGGTCTTGAGACCTGCCATGTCTCCCTGAAGGTGGGCCTGACAAGTGGGGTGGGCTGCATTTCCTCATGGATGGTGGGTCTGGTAGGGCGTGTGGGCTGCAGTGCCACTTGAGTGAGCGAGGTCACTTGGTCAGCATCATTGGGACGGTGAGGTTTCACTTTTGCACAGCGACCGTTGACGGAAAGTGGTGTCACGTCGGCAAGAAGTGCCTTCTTGTAGGAGGCATAGCAGGAGTACTGGATGACGGCAATCCCGCGGTGGTTCTCGTACGTGGATGCAGCCAGGATACTTCTTCGTGGCGGGGCTCGCTTCGCCGTTGGTGGATGTGGCCCTCCCCGCCACATGGTCACAGTGGTTGACCTACTTTACGTCAAAACATTACGAGGTCAACCTTCACCAAATCCATATGGCGTTCATACCAGCTTCACCCATATTCCATTTCCTCCAATTCCACTTCTGGGTATTCCACCTCCATATCCACACAGCCAAATTCCACTCTATCCATGACTTCCACGTCTAGGTATTCCACCAATTTCACTCCATCCATCTCTTCAACGTCTGGGTATTCCACCTCCATATCCACACAGCCAAGTTCCACTCCATCCATCACTTCCACGTCTGGGTATTCCACCTCCATGTCCACACAGCCATAGCCCATGTCAAATACATGGACATATTCAAATTCCATCTCCTGGACAAAGGAGGATCGTCCTACCTCCTTGGTGAACATTATTATATTGAAGTGTTCGAGGAAAGGTTGAGGGAGCTTGCAAGGCGGAGCAGAGATGTTCACTCGACAGAGGTCACAGCTCAAATGATGCTCTCGTCCCGGCTCCCGCCCTTATATAACCTGGGAACTGATCATATCCTAGCATAGCTTAATATAGAGAAGTCTAATATAGTGAAATTAATACTTTAATACAGTTAAGTTTATTTCTCAATAGTTTGATACATGTGCCTGACAACAGTTCCTTCACCCGTACAATGTCCTGTCACAGAACACAAGGATTGTCAATATAATTCGTTTTTATCAGCAGAAATTAGATTAAAGTGACTAAAGATAAGTGGTTTAATATGTTATGTGTGTTCTCTGTCATCATAAAAATGGCCATCTACCCTGATGTGTAAAGAAAACATCAATTTTGCCGAGGCTGTGGTGAAGATAAGAACACAATGTGGTCATACAATGGTGTAGTCAAGATGTGTTAGAACTGTAGTGAAGATGGGAGTGTAGTGAAGAGGAGGATTTAGTGAAAATATATATGTTTCTTCACGCTGAGCCATTCCGTATAGATGAATATATCTATAATCTAATTGCGGTAAATTACCATATGACTTTAACGGCATCAGCCAGCAGGAAAAATGTCGGATATAGGAGTGACTGAATATTTTGTCGGGTACAGAAATAATTGAATATTTGGTACGCTCGATCAAAATGCTTTTTATAGGCAAATAATTTCTGATTTTTCAAATGATCTTTTCCATCTGTTGGAACTGGTGTAAGTAATTAAAGATATGAAAACCGATGGAAAAGTTCAGTTTAACGCTTTTACGAATGTCTTGCTGCGTGTTTGGGAAGAGCAGTAAACTACAGGAATATATTGGTCTAATGTCCCCTGCTCGTCCAACAGCAGATATTGTATGGTCTGAGACATTATTTCTGGTGGAGGTGGACTCTCTCCGCCATTGCGTAAATCACTTCCACAAACTTGCGCCATTTTGCACAAATACAGATCCGATATGATGCACTTCCCAGCTCTGTTACGTTATGGACCCAAGCCATCCTAGCCTAGCCTAGCCTACATGAAAAGTTGTGGAATAATGTGCAACATTTCTCCTTTATTACAAGTGATAATAAACCTAGGCTATACAGCAACCAGGAACGTCCATATTTGTCTAACTTCTCACATGTCTGTGTCATCTGTCTGCAAACATGTCGACCATCACCATAAGGGCAATTGCGGCTTTTGATTTTGAATATCACACGTTTCCTCTCTGCCGTGAGATCTTCATACTTAAATAAAATGGTGGGCCGTAAGAAATATATGTTCATCGAAGGTCAACTATATGGCTCAGTTCCATCATCAGTTTCTAAGAAAACTGAAAAGGTGAGGTCCCAGCGAGATTCGAACTCGGATTGCTGGATCCAAAGTCTAGAGTGCTAACCCTTACACCATGGGACCTGATAAGAAAAGATGTGATTTCATCTAAATGTTTTACATATAATCAACCAGAGGCCATTCCTCCCTCCCTGCCTGCAGGGTTCAAGGTTTTCTAGAAGGTTCTCGAAGATTCTGGGTAGGAACTGCCATTGAGAGGACGTACTTATACGTATCATTAATGATATTGTTGTTGACTTTCTGATTTAGAAAGATAGATAGATAGATAGATAGATCGATAGATAGATAGGTAAAAAACAGATTTTAGATAGATCGATAGATAGGTAAGGTTGTATATGTCAATTTTCACAGAAATCAGTGATATCTGCGTTATTCTGCAAGAAATACATGTACATGGATGTGGTGATAATATGGGTTAGGTATAAGACCAGTCGTGTTGAGATTGTAGTGAATGTGACCATTGACTTCAACCTTAATAGTGTAGTGAAGATAAAGTTGTAGTGAAGATAAATCTTGAAGTGACTCATAAGGTTGTTGTGAGTACAAGGATGCATCGTAAATGAGTACTTCCTACCTGAAAGTCAACAATTACAAAATTGATCAAGTATAACAACATCCTCGGACAACCAACTACAAACACCAACCATAGAGTGAACCTGACTGTCATCTAACGACGACCTCTCAAAGGTAATGATCTTACCAGAATCTTCGAGAACCTTCTAGAAAACCTTGAACCCTGCAGGCAGGGAGGGAGGAATGGCCTCTGGTTGATTATATGTAAAACATTTAGATGAAATCACATCTTTTCTTATCAGGTCCCATGGTGTAAGGGTTAACACTCTGGACTCTGGATCCAGCAATCCGAGTTCGAATCTCGGTGGGACCTCATCTTTTCAGTTTTCTTCGATACTAATGATGGCCACATTATTCTGTACGTTATATATACATTCATATATATACATAAATATGTATATATAAACATATACATGGAATAATATGGTTTTATGAATAGCCGGAGACCATTCCTCCCTCCTTGCCTACAGAGTTCATAGTTTTCTGGAAGGTTCTAGAAGATTCTGGTGAGATAATTGCCATTGAGAGGACATTGTTATACTTCATATATCAATGATTCTATTATTGTTGACTTTCAGATAAAGATATATATATATATATATATATATATATATATATACATATATATATATATATATATATATATATATATATATATATATATATATATATATATATATATATATATATATATATAGATAGATAGATAGATAGATAGATAGTTAGATTGATAGACTGATAGAGCGATATTTAGATAGGTATATAGATAGATAAGTTTCATCAATACTGTATCTTACGCTATCTCCTGTTGCTGGACATATGTTCAACCAGCATTGGGAAAACCTCCAGTAGACCTTAATGTAAAGCAAGATAATAACAAAACCTGCAATAAAAGAATACGATCAACTCCCCAGTGCAGAAATATTGTGACCAGAAAGTCTTCTAGCAAGATGTCAGACGCTTCCACGGCAATCACGAACATAGCATGAAATATCTGAAAGTCAACAATAACAAAACTAATGATGATAATGAAACTATAACAAGAAAAATGATAAACATATGGAAAATAGTGCTCTAGATTATGCTTCTAGAAAACAAACTTTAACGAAAACTGTGAAAAGAAATACCCATCTGGCTGATACGACACAGTAAAAGGACCATCCCACAACCAACTCTAAACTGAACCTGACTGTCCCCTAACAACGTCCTCTCAATGGTATTTATCTTACCAGAATCTCGTAGAACTTTCCAGAAAATCAAGAACTCTGCAGGCAAGGAGGGAGGAATGGCCTCTGGCTGCTGATGATAACCACATTATTCTATATATATACTTTTACCTACAACCGAAGGTTGACCGGCCAGCCCAAGTGGCTACAGAGGTTGTATCCATGAAAGAAACGGACCCACCAGCAGACGATTTCGGTTGGCAGGTTGTATGGAAGAAGAGAAAAAAGAAGGTTGCCCAACCAGCCCAACCAGAAGGGTGTAGCAAAGAAACGAAAGAAGGCTGCCCAACCAACCTGGGTGGTAGTAAGGATGGCTGCTCCACAACCCCAGGTCGTTAGGCAAACTGTAGCCATGGAAGAAAGGAAGGCTGCTCATCCACCAGCCCAGGTACCGAGTGAGCGTGTAGCTTTGGTAGCTGACCCACCAGTCCGGGTAGAAAGCTACTCCCAGATGGCTATGTCGGGTGCAGCAAAGAAGCAAACCCCACAACTTCTCCTCGAGGTTTGAAAGCCTGCACCCAAAAAGATGAAGACGAAGGTTGCCACACTACCCAATGCACCACCACATGTCTAGGAAGGGAAAAGGTGGACAGAATGGCTGGAGGTCCCACTCCAACAACAAAATCACCTTAGGAGCCAAGTTCCATCCATTATTGAAAATATATATGTATATATATATATATATATATATATATATATATATATATATATATATATATATATATATATATATATATATATATATACATATATATATATATATATATATATATATATATATATATATATATATATATATATATATGTATATATATATATATATATATATATATATATATATATATATATATATATATATATATATATATATATATATACATATATATATTTTTTTTTTATATTTTTATTATACTTTGTCGCTGTCTCCCGCGTTTGCGAGGTAGCGCAAGGAAACAGAGGAAAGAAATGGCCCAACCCCCACCATACACATGTATATACATACGTCCACACACGCAAATATACAATCCTACACAGCTTTCCATGGTTTACCCCAGACGCTTCACATGCCTTGATTCAATCCACTGACAGCACGTCAACCCCGGAATACCACATCGCTCCAATTCACTCTATTCCTTGCCCTCCTTTCACTCTCCTGCATGCTCAGGCCCCGATCACACAAAATCTTTTTCACTCCATCTTTCCACCTCCAATTTGGTCTCCCTCTTCTCCTCGTTCCCTCCACCTCCGACACATATATCCTCTTGGTCAATCTTTCCTCACTCATTCTCTCCATGTGCCCAAACCACTTCAAAACACCCTCTTCTGCTCTCTCAACCACGCTCTTTTTATTTCCACACATCTCTCTTACCCCTACGTTACTCACTCGATCAAACCACCTCACACCACACATTGTCCTCAAACATCTCATTTCCAGCACATCCATCCTCCTGCGCACAACTCTATCCATAGCCCACGCCTCGCAACCATACAACATTGTTGGAACCACTATTCCTTCAAACATACCCATTTTTGCTTTCCGAGATAATGTTCTCAACTTCCACACATTCTTCAAGGCCCCCAGAATTTTCGCCCCCTCCCCCACCCTACGATCCACTTCCGCTTCCATGGTTTCATCCGCTGCCAGATCCACTCCGAGATATCTAAGACACTTCACTTCCTCCAGTTTTTCTCCATTCAAACTCACCTCCCAGTTGACTTGACCCTCAACCCTACTGTACCTAATAACCTTGCTCTTATTCACATTTACTCTTAACTTTCTTCTTCCACACACTTTACCAAACTCAGTCACCAGCTTCTGCAGTTTCTCACATGAATCATCCACCAGCGCTGTATCATCAGCGAACAACAACTGACTCACTTCCCAAGCTCTCTCATCCCCAACAGACTTCATACTTGCCCCTCTTTCCAAAACTGTTGCATTTACCTCCCTAACAACCCCATCCATAAACAAATTAAACAACCATGGAGACATCACACACCCCTGCCGCAAACCTACATTCACTGAGAACCAATCACTTTCCTCTCTTCCTACACGTACACATGCCTTACATCCTCGATAAAAACTTTTCACTGCTTCTAACAACTTTCCTCCCACACCATATATTCTTAATACCTTCCGCAGAGCATCTCTATCAACTCTATCATATGCCTTCTCCAGATCCATAAATGCTACATACAAATCCATTTGCTTTTCTAAGTATTTCTCACATACATTCTTCAAAGCAAACACCTGATCCACACATCCTCTACCACTTCTGAAACCACACTGCTCTTCCCCAATCTGATGCTCTGTACATGCCTTCACCCTCTCAATCAATACCCTCCCATATAATTTACCAGGAATACTCAACAAACTTATACCTCTGTAATTTGAGCACTCACTCTTATCCCCTTTGCCTTTGTACAATGGCACTATGCACGCATTCCGCCAATCCTCAGGCACCTCACCATGAGTCATACAAACATTAAATAACCTTACCAACCAGTCAATAATACAGTCACCCCCTTTTTTAATAAATTCCACTGCAATACCATCCAAACCTGCTGCCTTGCCGGCTTTCATCTTCCGCAAAGCTTTCACTACCTCTTCTCTGTTTACCAAATCATTTTCCCTAACCCTCTCACTTTGCACACCACCTCGACCAAAACACCCTATATCTTCCACTCTGTCATCAAACACATTCAACAAACCTTCAAAATACTCACTCCATCTCCTTCTCACATCACCACTACTTGTTATCACCTCCCCATTTGCGCCCTTCATTGAAGTTCCCATTTGCTCCCTTGTCTTACGCACTTTATTTACCTCCTTCCAGAACATCTTTTTATTCTCCCTAAAATTTAATGATACTCTCTCACCCCAACTCTCATTTGCCCTTTTTTTCACCTCTAGCACCTTTCTCTTGACCTCCTGTCTCTTTCTTTTATACATCTCCCACTCAATTGCATTTTTTCCCTGCAAAAATCGTCCAAATGCCTCTCTCTTTTCTTTCACTAATACTCTTACTTCTTCATCCCACCACTCACGACCCTTTCTAATCAACCCACCTCCCACTCTTCTCATGCCACAAGCATCTTTTGCGCAATCCATCACTGATTCCCTAAATACATCCCATTCCTCCCCCACTCCCCTTACTTCCATTGTTCTCACCTTTTTCCATTCTGTACTCAGTCTCTCCTGGTACTTCCTCACACAGGTCTCCTTCCCAAGCTCACTTACTCTCACCACCCTCTTCTCCCCAACATTCACTCTTCTTTTCTGAAAACCTATACAAATCTTCACCTTAGCCTCCACAAGATAATGATCAGACATCCCTCCAGTTGCACCTCTCAGCACATTAACATCCAAAAGTCTCTCTTTCGCACGCCTGTCAATTAACACGTAATCCAATAACGCTCTCTGGCCATCTCTCCTACTTACATAAGTATACTTATGTATATCTCGCTTTTTAAATCAGGTATTCCCAATCATCAGTCCTTTTTCAGCACATAAATCTACAAGCTCTTCACCATTTCCATTTACAACACTGAACACCCCATGTATACCAATTATTCCCTCAACTGCCACATTACTCACCTTTGCATTCAAATCACCCATCACTATAACCCGGTCTCGTGCATCAAAACCAGTAACACACTCATTCAGCTGCTCCCAAAACACTTGCCTCTCATGATCTTTCTTCTCATGCCCAGGTGCATATGCACCAATAATCACCCACCTCTCTCCATCAACTTTCAGTTTTACCCATATTAATCGAGAATTTGCTTTCTTACATTCTATCACATACTTCCACAACTCCTGTTTCAGGAGTATTGCTACTCCTTCCCTTGCTTTTGTCCTCTCACTAACCCCTGACTTTACTCCCCAGACATTCCCAAACCACTCTTTCCCTTTACCCTTGAGCTTCGTTTCACTCAGAGCCAAAACATCCAGGTTCCTTTCCTCAAACATACTACCTATCTCTCCTTTTTTCACATCTTGGTTACATCCACACACATTTAGGCACCCCACTCTGAGCCTTCGAGGAGGATGAGCACTCCCCGCGTGACTCCTTCTTCTGTTTCCCATTTTAGAAAGTTAATACAAGGAGGGGAGGATTTCTGGCCCCCCGCTCCCGTCCCCTCTAGTCGCTTTCTACTACACGCGAGGAATACGTGGGAAGTATTCTTTCACCCCTATCCCCAGGGATAATATACATATATATATACATATACACATACACACACATACACATACATACGCACATATATACACACACACACACATACATATATATATACATATGAAAAATGTAAGAAACAATTTAGAGAACTGAAACTTCTAGCTTGAAATGAATGAAAAAATGAATGTCACATAATGGTTCAACCTCTGGCTATGGAAAAAAGGAAATGAATAATTTATTTACACAAACGTCAATAGCAGTTCTCATCAATTTAACCACTGTATCAATAAGCTTCAATGTCTAAGCTACATTTTTCTCCAATTTCACTATTTTCTTCTTAAAACACCATATATGAAAACTATCACTCCAGTAACACAACTATAAACATTTACTTCCCCTTTAAAAAAGTTCTGGGGAAGTCTGTCTCGATACACTGCGGGAAACTCTACCACCTGGCGAGGTTTGTGTTGCAATATATATATATATATATATATATATATATATATATATATATATATAAGAGTATTAGTGAAAGAGAAGAGAGAGGCATTTGGACGATGTTTGCAGGGAAAAAATGCAATTGAGTGGGAGAAGTATAAAAGAAAGAGACAGGAGGTCAAGAGAAAGGTGCAAGAGGTGAAAAAAAGGGCAAATGAGAGTTGGGGTGAGAGACTATCAGTAAATTTTAGGGAGAATAAAAAGATGTTCTGGAAGGAGGTAAATAGGGTGCGTAAGACAAGGGAGCAAATGGGAACTTCAGTGAAGGGCGTAAATGGGGAGGTGATAACAAGTAGCGGTGATGTGAGAAGGAGATGGAATGAGTATTTTGAAGGTTTGTTGAATGTGTCTGATGACAGAGTGGCAGATATAGGGTGTTTTGGTCGAGGTGGTGTGCAAAGTGAGAGGGTTAGGGAAAATGATTTGGTAAACAGAGAAGAGGTAGTAAAAGCTTTGCGGAAGATGAAAGCCGGCAAGGCAGCAGGTTTGGATGGTATTGCAGTGGAATTTATTAAGAAAGGGGGTGACTGTATTGTTGACTGGTTGGTAAGGTTATTTAATGTATGTATGACTCATGGTGAGGTGCCTGAGGATTGGCGGGATGCGTGCATAGTGCCATTGTACAAAGGCAAAGGGGATAAGAGTGAGTGCTCAAATTACAGAGGTATAAGTTTGTTGAGTATTCCTGGTAAATTATATGGGAGGGTATTGATTGAGAGGGTGAAGGCATGTACAGAGCATCAGATTGGGGAAGAGCAGTGCGGTTTCAGAAGTGGTAGAGGATGTGTGGATCAGTTGTTTGCTTTGAAGAATGTATGTGAGAAATACTTAGAAAAGCAAATGGATTTGTATGTAGCATTTATGGATCTGGAGAAGGCATATGATAGAGTTGATAGAGATGCTCTGTGGAAGGTATTAAGAATATATGGTGTGGGAGGCAAGTTGTTAGAAGCAGTGAAAAGTTTTTATCGAGGATGTAAGGCATGTGTACGTGTAGGAAGAGAGGAAAGTGATTGGTTCTCAGTGAATGTAGGTTTGCGGCAGGGGTGTGTGATGTCTCCATGGTTGTTTAATTTGTTTATGGATGGGGTTGTAAGGGAGGTAAATGCAAGAGTCCTGGAAAGAGGGGCAAGTATGAAGTCTGTTGGGGATGAGAGAGCTTGGGAAGTGAGTCAGTTGTTGTTCGCTGATGATACAGCGCTGGTGGCTGATTCATGTGAGAAACTGCAGAAGCTGGTGACTGAGTTTGGTAAAGTGTGTGGAAGAAGAAAGTTGAGAGTAAATGTGAATAAGAGCAAGGTTATTAGGTACAGTAGGGGTTAGGGTCAAGTCAATTGGGAGGTGAGTTTGAATGGAGAAAAACTGGAGGAAGTGAAGTGTTTTAGATATCTGGGAGTGGATCTGTCAGCGGATGGAACCATGGAAGCGGAAGTGGATCATAGGGTGGGGGAGGGGGCGAAAATTTTGGGAGCCTTGAAAAATGTGTGGAAGTCGAGAACATTATCTCGGAAAGCAAAAATGGGTATGTTTGAGGGAATAGTGGTTCCAACAATGTTGTATGGTTGCGAGGCGTGGGCTATGGATAGAGATGTGCGCAGGAGGATGGATGTGCTGGAAATGAGATGTTTGAGGACAATGTGTGGTGTGAGGTGGTTTGATCGAGTAAGTAACGTAAGGGTAAGAGAGATGTGTGGAAATAAAAAGAGCGTGGTTGAGAGAGCAGAAGAGGGTGTTTTGAAATGGTTTGGGCACATGGAGAGAATGAGTGAGGAGAGATTGACCAAGAGGATATATGTGTCGGAGGTGGAGGGAACGAGGAGAAGAGGGAGACCAAATTGGAGGTGGAAAGATGGAGTGAAAAAGATTTTGTGTGATCGGGGCCTGAACATGCAGGAGGGTGAAAGGGGGCAAGAAATAGAGTGAATTGGAGTCATGTGGTATACAGGGGTTGACGTGCTGTCAGTGGATTGAAGCAAGGCATGTGAAGCGTCTGGGGTAAACCATGGAAAGCTGTGTAGGTATGTATATTTGCGTGTGTGGACGTGTGTATGTACATGTGTATGGGGGGGGGTTGGGCCATTTCTTTCGTCTGTTTCCTTGCGCTACCTCGCAAACGCGGGAGACAGCGACAAAGTATAAAAAAAAAAAAAAAAAAAATATATATATATATATATATATATATATATATATATATATATATATATATATATATATATATATATATATATATATATATATACACACACAAACTACATTCCAACTTACATATGAATAGAATCATCAAGCTTCACTATATTAACTTTACTATATTTGATTATAAACAAGGTCTAACCGAGGTTACTTGGTTGAGCAAGACGTGAGAATATCATCAATTGGCCCTCCAGCCCTGGGTTGAAATTTTCGTTCTGACGTATTTCGAGTTCAGTGCTGATACAGGACCATTGATTAGAGGACTATCTTGTTAATCTGTGTTACTTCGCCTGACCCAGTCCACGTCTTCAATGGCCTTCTGTTACTACAAACGGGATTACAAAGGAAAGGCTTCCTTTGTTAGTTTCATGAATACCTTCGTTCAAATGAAGGGAAAGACTATTACTATGAAGCGGTACATTATCAGCAGGAAAGAGCTGCAGCAACGGTATGAAAGTTACTGCAAGATACATAACGAGCCCGTGGCTTCCAACGTAAACATCGGCCGCCATTTGGGTTCACTCGGCATCATGTGTGACACCAAGATTGGACCCGTTGGGAAACAGGAACGATACTATTCTGGTATCATGTGGCTCGATGGCGCAGGATCACCAACTGAAATGCAAAGAAAATGGAGAAAGCCGCCCAAACGTATCATGAAGGCAGTGCAAGAGAAGATCGAGAGGAATCGGTTGAGAGACGATATCGCTCACAGTATATTGAAATTTATACCCAAGACTTCCCCTGATCTCCAGACACAGCCAGTCACAGAGACCACCAGCCCCGCTTCTCAGACACAGCAAGTCACAGAGACCAACAGCCCCGCTCCCCAGACACAGCCAGACACAGAGATCACCAGCCCCGCTTCCCAGACACAGCAAGTCACAGAGACCACCAGCCCCGCTCCCCAGACACAGTCAGTCACAGAGACCACCAGCACCGCTCCCCAGACACAGCAAGTCACAGAGGCCACCAGCCCCGCTCTCCAGACACAGCCAGACACACAGCCCACTAGCCCCGTCCCCCACACAGAGCCACAAGATCCTGATATTGAGGAAGCAAATGAATTTCTCGATGATTTTTTGCTTTCACTGGAGAAGAACTGATGAGTTCCTTATAGACAAGACAAAATGTTCAAAAAGGAATCTATATAAGTTCACTTATGGAGTGAGATCTTTGACGGAGCAGTGCTGCCTATAGCACAGCCTACCAAAGGGTGATCTTTGCTGTCGTGCAGTAACCTCATGAGGGCGGAGTCCGGCTACACGTTCTTTACCGAGGAAAAGATCTCTGCACTAATATTGAGTTTTTCCGTTGGCGTCAGGGTAAACACCCATCCCCCCCGAAGCTTGGTTACCTTTCCGTGGTGGGGGGGACTTCATGGATTGGGCAGTAGCAACCATCGTTGGTTGCTTCTGTTCAATCCATGAACGAAAAACCAAGCATCTTGAGCGTAATTGTCGTATAAATTCACTTGGTGTCAAAACTGACGCGAAAGCGGTTGTCTCAATTTTGTCAGAAATGTTTGTGCGTTTCGGCCTGATGGCGGGAGTCGGTTTGGCGCTGTGGTCATGAGAGAATACGAGGAAGATTGGCAACTGTCCCAGAAGTAGCTACAGTGAGGCCCAGCAGCTGTCCCTAATACTGTGGAAGGCACTCATGTAAGGTGTGCAGTGAGGCGCAGCAGTAACAAGGGAAACGGACAACCAAAACAGCAATCTTGATCATCAGGAGGCTATCCAATGCTCAGAGTAGATAAGGACGATTATTGTATGGCTTCGCTCAGAGGATGAAAATCTTAGCCGTGAAAATCAACAAGTAAAATAACTAGTAGTTAGTGGTAGTGAAGTGGAATTACCGTATTTCTGTGGTCTTGATAGTAAAACGAAACTTTTCGTTTTCTCCATCAATCTAGAGGTGTTGTAGACCACCATCCTTAAGGTTTTAAGGTAATAGTAACTACAAGGTTATGACCTCAGCAAATTTGTGATGGAAAGTGCAGGAAATGTGGTAATGTATATAATATAAATTATATAGTTGTATGATATATGTGTAGTAAAATTTTGTCTTCTCTGTTCCCGTTCATTAATTCAAATACAGGTAAGTTTTCTCTCTAACGAGGTGGGATAAGCTACGTGCACTCGGCTTATGAATGTGGTGACTTTCCCTTCATTACCACAATGTTGTGCTGAACTGAAGATGTAGAATTCCGTAGACGAAACTAAGATGGGAAATCAATCTACATCAAAAATTGAACGTATGCATCTTTAGATGGACATAAAACAAACGGACCGAGGGGCAAACTGGAGCAAATAAATTTCAATATCACCACTTAAAGTAGGCCTTTCAACTAGTTGTGGCTTTAAAGCAAACTTTTTCTAGCCAAGGTTTAGTTAGCCCCTAAACTAATCCCCACGACCTTACCTTAAGAAATATTTTCAGAAGGTACTGTCTGAACATATTTCTAAGGTAAGGTCATTTAGGTATGGTTTAGATGCTACCCTAACCTAGGCTAGAAAAAGTTTCCTTTGCTTCAGAGCCCCAACTACGTAGGCGGGCTACTGTTGATATTAAAAAGTAACAGAAAGGTGATAAAACTGAGATGAAATGAATAAAGATATAGAATGGGTCAGTTGAAAGTTAAAGTATTTGCTAAATACAATTTTTGAAAGATGCAAATGCATCCTAAAGTCAGTCACTTAACTCACAATGTTGAATATCATTTTAATTGTTGGAACTAGTTACAGGAAATATAAATATCAAGCTTAAAGGGATGCCATTATAATAACTTCATAAACCTGTACAGGATCTCTTAAACTTCTTTTCCCTAAAGCTGAATGGATTTAAGTCGCTTAATCTGCTCTCTGAATTTGTTTCTCAGACCAGTAATCATCTTTGGAGATTACAGGAGTAATTTCTCAATTCAATGTCTTCCTTTTCAAATTAGTTGACGGACACAGCAGTACAATATTCAAGCTGGGATGGCTATGTTTTGGGACGGCGAGAAGTCAGGTTATGCAAGAATGTTAGAAACGGCTTCCATCAGTTTCTACCCTATCTACTCTAAAACTTTTGGGTTATTTGAACTTAGAGCTTTATGAGTAAATAATACTGAAAGTTGGTTTAAAGTTGCCTGACCCAACATAACAACACCTTGGTAATGGTGACCTGATGAAGGATACTGAACCTAACCTAACCTAAATTAACACCTGTTTAGTGATTATATGATCAAGGTTGCCTTAGCTATGCTAACTTTAACGTTAAGCTCTATCTCACTTTCCTTAACCATCATTTTAAGGATAACATCAAAAGGGAAAACTCTTTAACATCGACGATAATATATTCTATGTACTAAAGTGATTAAAGTGGGTGCAGCCGTCCCAACATTACTTAGTAAAGATGGGCCTGGATAAGCAACACAAACGTATTAGGCTTTTATGATTTTTTTTTATTTTCTGTTTGATTTTGATGAAGAACAAATTTCATTATTACTTCAAAACTTATTGCCGTCCAGATGTAATTCAATTTACTACTTTCTCAATGGAATAAATACAAAGGTTATCACCACTATTCAGCATTTTATCTTTAGTTAATAAGCACCTTTTGTACGTATAATCCACTCCTGCCATTTTATTGATATCTGCACACACACACACACACACACACACACACACAAACATATTTTTTTTTTTTTTTTTTTTTTTTTTTTTTTTATACTTTGTCGCTGTCTCCCGCGTTTGCGAGGTAGCGCAAGGAAACAGACGAAAGAAATGGCCCAACCCCCCCCCCATACACATGTACATACACACGTCCACACACGCAAATATACATACCTACACAGCTTTCCATGGTTTACCCCAGACGCTTCACATGCCTTGCTTCAATCCACTGACAGCACGTCAACCCCTGTATACCACATGACTCCAATTCACTCTATTTCTTGCCCTCCTTTCACCCTCCTGCATGTTCAGGCCCCGATCACACAAAATCTTTTTCACTCCATCTTTCCACCTCCAATTTGGTCTCCCTCTTCTCCTCGTTCCCTCCACCTCCGACACATATATCCTCTTGGTCAATCTCTCCTCACTCATTCTCTCCATGTGCCCAAACCATTTCAAAACACCCTCTTCTGCTCTCTCAACCACGCTCTTTTTATTTCCACACATCTCTCTTACCCTTACGTTACTTACTCGATCAAACCACCTCACACCACACATTGTCCTCAAACATCTCATTTCCAGCACATCCATCCTCCTGCGCACATCTCTATCCATAGCCCACGCCTCGCAACCATACAACATTGTTGGAACCACTATTCCCTCAAACATACCCATTTTTGCTTTCCGAGATAGTGTTCTCGACTTCCACACATTTTTCAAGGCTCCCAAAATTTTCGCCCCCTCCCCCACCCTATGATCCACTTCCGCTTCCATGGTTCCATCCGCTGACAGATCCACTCCCAGATATCTAAAACACTTCACTTCCTCCAGTTTTTCTCCATTCAAACTCACCTCCCAATTGACTTGACCCTCACCCCTACTGTACCTAATAGCCTTGCTCTTATTCACATTTACTCTCAACTTTCTTCTTCCACACACTTTACCAAACTCAGTCACCAGCTTCTGCAGTTTCTCACATGAATCAGCCACCAGCGCTGTATCATCAGCGAACAACAACTGACTCACTTCCCAAGCTCTCTCATCCCCAACAGACTTCATACTTGCCCCTCTTTCCAGGACTCTTGCATTTACCTCCCTTACAACCCCATCCATAAACAAATTAAACAACCATGGAGACATCACACACCCCTGCCGTAAACCTACATTCACTGAGAACCAATCACTTTCCTCTCTTCCTACACGTACACATGCCTTACATCCTCGATAAAAACTTTTCACTGCTTCTAACAACTTGCCTCCCACACCATATATTCTTAATACCTTCCACAGAGCATCTCTATCAACTCTATCATATGCCTTCTCCAGATCCATAAATGCTACATACAAATCCATTTGCTTTTCTAAGTATTTCTCACATACATTCTTCAAAGCAAACACCTGATCCACACATCCTCTACCACTTCTGAAACCGCACTGCTCTTCCCCAATCTGATGCTCTGTACATGCCTTCACCCTCTCAATCAATACCCTCCCATATAATTTACCAGGAATACTCAACAAACTTATACCTCTGTAATTTGAGCACTCACTCTTATCCCCTTTGCCTTTGTACAATGGCACTATGCACGCATTCCGCCAATCCTCAGGCACCTCACCATGAGTCATACATACATTAAATAACCTTACCAACCAGTCAACAATACAGTCACCCCCTTTCTTAATAAATTCCACTGCAATACCATCCAAACCTGCTGCCTTGCCGGCTTTCATCTTCCGCAAAGCTTTTACTACCTCTTCTCTGTTTACCAAATCATTTTCCCTAACCCTCTCACTTTGCACACCACCTCGACCAAAACACCCTATATCTGCCACTCTGTCATCAGACACATTCAACAAACCTTCAAAATACTCATTCCATCTCCTTCTCACATCACCGCTACTTGTTATCACCTCCCCATTTACGCCCTTCACTGAAGTTCCCATTTGCTCCCTTGTCTTACGCACCCTATTTACCTCCTTCCAGAACATCTTTTTATTTTCCCTAAAATTTACTGATAGTCTCTCACCCCAACTCTCATTTGCCCTTTTTTTCACCTCTTGCACCTTTCTCTTGACCTCCTGTCTCTTTCTTTTATACTTCTCCCACTCAATTGCATTTTTTCCCTGCAAAAATCGTCCAAATGCCTCTCTCTTCTCTTTCACTAATACTCTTACTTCTTCATCCCACCACTCACTACCCTTTCTAAACAGCACACCTCCCACTCTTCTCATGCCACAAGCATCTTTTGCGCAATCCATCACTGATTCCCTAAATACATCCCATTCCTCCCCCACTCCCCTTACTTCCATTGTTCTCACCTTTTTCCATTCTGTACACAGTCTCTCCTGGTACTTCCCCACACAGGTCTCCTTCCCAAGCTCACTTACTCTCACCACCTTCTTCACCCCAACATATATACATATATATATATATATATATATATATATATATATATATATATATATATATATATATATATATATATGTATATATATATATATTTATTTATTTATTTATTATACTTTGTCGCTGTCTCCCGCGTTTGCGAGGTAGCGCAAGGAAACAGACGAAAGAAATGGCCCAACCTCCCCCCATACATATGTATATACATACGTCCACACACGCAAATATACATACCTACACAGCTTTCCATGGTTTACCCCAGACGCTTCACATGCCTTGATTCAATCCACTGACAGCACGTCAACCCCGGTATACCACATCGCTCCAATTCACTCTATTCCTTGCCCTCCTTTCACCCTCCTGCATGTTCAGGCCCCGATCACACAAAATCTTTTTCACTCCATCTTTCCACCTCCAATTTGGTCTCCCACTTCTCGTTCCCTCCACCTCTGACACATATATCCTCTTGGTTAATCTTTCCTCACTTATTATCTCCATGTGACCAAACCATTTCAAAACACCCTCTTCTGCTCTCTCAACCACACTCTTTTTTTTTCCACACATCTCTCTTACCCCTGCATCACTTACTCGATCAAACCACCTCATACAACATATTGTCCTCAAACGTCTCATTTCCAACACATCCACCCTCCTGCGCACAACTCTATCCATAGCCCACGCCTCGCAACCATGCAACATTGTTGGAACCATTATTCCTTCAAACATACCCACCTTTCCTTTCCGAGATAATGTTCTCAACTTCCAAACATTCTTCAAGGCTACCAAAATTTTCGCCCCCTCCCCCACCCTATGATTCACTTCCGCTTCCATGGTTCCATCCGCTGCCAGATCCACTCCCAGATATCTAAATCACTTTACTTCCTCCAGTTTTTCTCCATTCAAACTTACCTCCCAATTGACTTGACCCTCAACCCTACTGTACCTAATAACCTTGCTCTTATTCACATTTACTCTTAACTTTCTTCTTTCACACACTTTCCCAAACTCAGTCACCAGCTTCTGCAGTTTCTCACATGAATCAGCCACCAGCGCTGTATCATCAGCGAACAACAACTGAATCACTTCCCAAGCTCTCTCATCCACAACAGACTGCATACTTGCCCCTCTTTCCAAAACTCTTGCATTCACCTCTCTAACAGCCCCATCCATAAACAAGTAAACAACCATGGAGACATCACACACCCCTGCCGCAAACCTACATTCACTGAGAACCAATCACTTTCCTCTCTTCCTACACGTACACATGCCTTATATGCTCGATAAAAACTTTTCACTGCTTCTAACAACTTGCCTCCCACACCATATATTCTTAATACCTTCCACAGAGCATCTCTATCAACTCTATCATATACCTTCTACAGATCCATAAATGCTACATACAAATCCATTTGCTTTTCTAAGTATTTCTCACATACATTCTTCAAGCAAACACCTGATCCACACATCCTCTACCACTTCTGAAACCACACTGCTCTTCCCCAATCTGATTGTCTGTAAATGCCTTCACACTCTCAATCAATACCCTCCCATATAATTTACCATGAATACTCAACAAACTTATACCTCTGTAATTTGAGCACTCACTCTTATCCCCTTTGCCTTTGTACAATGTCACTATGCAAGCATTCCGCCAATCCTCAGGCACCTTACCATGAATCATACATATATTAAGTAACCTTACCAACCAGTCAATAATACAGTCACCCCCTTTTTTAATAAATTCCACTGCAATACCATCCAAACCTGCTGCCTTGCCGGCTTTCATCTTCCGCAAAGCTTTTACTACCTGTTCTCTGTTTCCCAAATCATTTTCCCTAACCCTTTCACTTTGCACACCACCTCGGCCAAAACACCCTATATCTGCCTCTCTATCATCAAATACATTCAACAAACCTTCAAAATACTCACTCCATCTCCTTCTCACATCACCACTACTTGTTATCACCTCCCCATTAGCCCCCTTCACTGAAGTTCCCATTTGTTCGCTTGTTTTACGCACTTTATTTACCTCCTTCCAAAACATCTTTTTATTCTCCCTAAAATTTAATGGTACTCTCTCACCCCAACTCTCATTTGCCTTCTTTTTCACCTCTTGCACCTTTCTCTTGACCTCCTGCCTCTTTCTTTTATACATCTCCCACTCATTTGCATTTCTTCCCTGCAAAAATCGTACAAATGCCTGTCTCTTCTCTTTCACTAATAATCTTACTTCTTCATCCAAACATTCACTACCATATATATATATATATATATATATATATATATATATATATGGGAGACGGCAATTAAGTATAATAACAATATCTATATATATATATATATATATATATATATATATATATATATATATATATATATATATATATATATATATATATATATATATATATATATATGTATATATATATATATATATATATATATTATCCCTGGGGATAGGGGAGAAAGAATACTTCCCACGTATTCCCTGCATGTCGTAGAAGGCGACTAAAAGGGGAGGGAGCGGGTGGCTGTAAATCCTCCCCTCTCGCTTTTTTTTTATTTTCCAAAAGAGGGACCAGAGAAGTGGGCCAGGTGAGGATATTCCCTTAAAGGCCCAGTCCTCTGTTCTCAATGCTACCTCGCTAATGCCGGAAATGGCGAATAGTATGGAACAAAAAAAAAAAAAAAAATATATATATATATATATATATATATATATATATATATATATATATATATATATATTATTATTATTTTTTATTGTACTTTGTCGCTGTCTCCCGCGTTTGCAAGGTAGCGCAAGGAAACAGACGAAAGAAATGGCCCAACCCCCCCCATACACATGTATATACATACGTCCACACACGCAAATATACATACCTACACAGCTTTCCATGGTTTACCCCAGACGCTTCACATGCCTTGATTTAATCCACTGACAGCACGTCAACCCCGGTATACCACATCGCTCCAATTCACTCTATTCCTTGCCCTCCTTTCACCCTCCTGCATGTTCAGGCCCCGATCACACAAAATCTTTTTCACTCCATCTTTCCACCTCCAATTTGGTCTCCCTCTTCTCCTCGTTCCCTCCGCCTCCGACACATATATCCTCTTGGTCAATCTTTCCTCACTCATTCTCTCCATGTGCCCAAACCACTTCAAACACCCTCTTCTGCTCTCTCAACCACGCTCTTTTTATTTCCACACATCTCTCTTACCCTTACGTTACTCACTCGATCAAACCACCTCACACCACACATTGTCCTCAAACATCTCATTTCCAGCACATCCATCCTCCTGCGCACAACTCTATCCATAGCCCACGCCTCGCAACCATACAACATTGTTGGAACCACTATTCCTTCAAACATACCCATTTTTGCTTTCCGAGATAATGTTCTCGACTTCCACACATTCTTCAAGGCCCCCAGAATATATTTATATATATATATATATATATATATATATATATATATATATATATATATATATATATATATATATATATATATGTAAGAAACAATTTAGAAAACTGAAACTTCTAGCTTGAAATGAATGAAAAAATGAATGTCACATAATGGTTCAACCTCTGGCTATGGAAAAAAGAAATGTATAATTTATTTACACAAACGTCAATAGCAGTTTTCATCAATTCAACCACTGTATCAATAAGCTTCAATGTCTAAGCTACATTTTTCTCCAATTTCACTATTTTCATATGTATATATATGTATGTGTGTGTGTGTGTGTATATGTGCGTATGTATGTGAATGTGTGTGTATGTGTATATGTATATATATATATATATATATATATGTATATTATCCCTGGGGATAGGGGTGAAAGAATACTTCCCACGTATTCCTCGCGTGTCGTAGAAAGCGACTAGAGGGGACGGGAGCGGGGGGCCAGAAATCCTCCCCTCCTTGTATTAACTTTCTAAAATGGGAAACAGAAGAAGGAGTCACGCGGGGAGTGCTCATCCTCCTCGAAGGCTCAGAGTGGGGTGCCTAAATGTGTGTGGATGTAACCAAGATGTGGAAAAAGGAGAGATAGGTAGTATGTTTGAGGAAAGGAACCTGGATGGTTTGGCTCTGAGTGAAACGAAACTCAAGGGTAAAGGGGAAGAGTGGTTTGGGAATGTCTGGGGAGTAAAGTCAGGGGTTAGTGAGAGGACAAGAGCAAGGGAAGGAGTAGCAATACTCCTGAAACAGGAGTTGTGAGAGTATGTGATAGAATGTAAGAAAGTAAATTCTCGATTAATATGGGTAAAACTGAAAGTTGATGGAGAGAGGTGGGTGATTATTGGTGCATATGCACCTGGGCATGAGAAGAAAGATCATGAGAGGCAAGTGTTTTGGGAGCAGCTGAATGAGTGTGTTAGTGGTTTTGATGCACGAGACCGGGTTATAGTGATGGGTGATTTGAATGCAAAGGTGAGAAATGTGGCAGTTGAGGGAATAATTGGTATACATGGGGTGTTCAGTGTTGTAAATGGAAATGGTGAAGAGCTTGTAGATTTATGTGCTGAAAAAGGACTGATGATTGGGAATACCTGGTTTAAAAAGCGAGATATACATAAGTATACTTATGTAAGTAGGAGAGATGGCCAGAGAGCGTTATTGGATTACGTGTTAATTGACAGGCGTGCGAAAGAGAGACTTTTGGATGTTAATGTGCTGAGAGGTGCAACTGGAGGGATGTCTGATCATTATCTTGTGGAGGCTAAGGTGAAGATTTGTATGGGTTTTCAGAAAAGAAGAGTGAATGTTGGGGTGAAGAGGGTGGTGAGAGTAAGTGAGCTTGGGAAGGAGACCTGTTTGAGGAAGTACCAGGAGAGACTGAGTACAGAATGGAAAAAGGTGAGACCAATGGAAGTAAGGGGAGTGGGGGAGGAATGGGATGTATTTAGGGAATCAGTGATGGATTGCGCAAAAGATGCTTGTGGCATGAGGAGAGTGGGAGGTGGGTTGATTAGAAAGGGTAGTGAGTGGTGGGATGAAGATGTAAGAGTATTAGTGAAAGAGAAGAGAGAGACATTTGGACGATTTTTGCAGGGAAAAAATGCAATTGAGTGGGAGATGTATAAAAGAAAGAGACAGGAGGTCAAGAGAAAGGTGCAAGAGGTGAAAAAAAGGGCAAATGAGAGTTGGGGTGAGAGAGTATCATTAAATTTTAGGGAGAATAAAAAGATGTGTACGTGTAGGAAGTTAGGAAAGTGATTGGTTCTCAGTGAATGTAGGTTTGCGGCAGGGGTGTGTGATGTCTCCATGGTTGTTTAATTTGTTTATGGATGGGGTTGTTAGGGAGGTAAATGCAAGAGTTTTAGAAAGAGGGGCAAGTATGAAGTCTGTTGGGGATGAGAGAGCTTGGGAAGTGAGTCAGTTGTTGTTCGCTGATGATACAGCGCTGGTGGCTGATTCATGTGAGAAACTGCAGAAGCTGGTGACTGAGTTTGGAAAAGTGTGTGGAAGAAGAAAGTTAAGAGTAAATGTGAATAAGAGGAAGGTTATTAGGTACAGTAGGGTTGAGGGTCAAGTCAATTGGGAGGTGAGTTTGAATGGAGAAAAACTGGAGGAAGTGAAGTGTTTTAGATATCTGGGAGTGGATCTGGCAGCGGATGGAACCATGGAAGCGGAAGTGGATCATAGGGTGGGGGAGGGGGCGAAAATTCTGGGGGCCTTGAAGAATGTGTGGAAGTCGAGAACATTATCTCGGAAAGCAAAAATGGGTATGTTTGAAGGAATAGTGGTTCCAACAATGTTGTATAGTTGCGAGGCGTGGGCTATGGATAGAGTTGTGCGCAGGAGGATGGATGTGCTGGAAATGAGATGTTTGAGGACAATGTGTGGTGTGAGGTGGTTTGATCGAGTGAGTAACGTAAGGGTAAGAGAGATGTGTGGAAATAAAAAGAGCGTGGTTGAGAGAGCAGAAGAGGGTGTTTTGAAATGGTTTGGGCACATGGAGAGGATGAGTGAGGAAAGATTGACCAAGAGGATATATGTGTCGGAGGTGGAGGGAACAAGGAGAAGAGGGAGACAAAATTGGAGGTGGAAAGATGGAGTGAAAAAGATTTTGTGTGATCGGGGCCTGAACATGCAGGAGGGTGAAAGGAGGGCAAGGAACAGAGTGAGTTGGAGCGATGTGGTATACCGGGGCTGACGTGCTGTCAGTGGATTGAATCAAGGCATGTGAAGCGTCTGGGGTAAACCATGGAAAGCTGTGTAGGTATGTATATTTGCGTGTGTGGACGTATGTATATAAATGTGTATGGGGGGGGGTTGGGCCATTTCTTTCGTCTGTTTCCTTGCGCTACCTCGCAAACGCGGGAGACAGCAACAAAGTATAAAAACAAAAAAAAAAAAAGATGTTCTGGAAGGAGGTAAATAAAGTGCGTAAGACAAGGGAGCAAATGGGAACTTCAGTGAAGGGCGCAAATGGGGAGGTGATAACAAGTAGTGGTGATGTGAGAAGGAGATGGAGTGAGTATTTTGAAGGTTTGTTGAATGTGTTTGATGATAGAGTGGCAGA
This sequence comes from Panulirus ornatus, assembly GCF_036320965.1. Classification (NCBI taxonomy): domain Eukaryota; kingdom Metazoa; phylum Arthropoda; class Malacostraca; order Decapoda; family Palinuridae; genus Panulirus; species Panulirus ornatus. Next base: position 4,125,410 of record NC_092293.1, read on the forward strand.
TATAGGGTGTTTTGGTCGAGGTGGTGTGCAAAGTGAGAGGGTTAGGGAAAATGATTTGGTAAACAGAGAAGAGGTAGTAAAAGCTTTGCGGAAGATGAAAGCCGGCAAGGCAGCAGGTTTGGATGGTATTGCAGTGGAATTTATTAAAAAAGGGGGTGACTGTATTATTGACTGGTTGGTAAGGTTATTTAATGCATGTATGACTCATGGTGAGGTGCCTGAGGATTGGCGGAATGCGTGCATAGTGCCATTGTACAAAGGCAAAGGGGATAAGAGTGAGTGCTCAAATTACAGAGGTATAAGTTTGGTGAGTATTCCTGGTAAATTATATGGGAGGGTATTGATTGAGAGGGTGAAGGCATGTACAGAGCATCAGATTGGGGAAGAGCAGTGTGGTTTCAGAAGTGGCAGAGGATGTGTGGATCAGGTGTTTGCTTTGAAGAATGTATGTGAGAAATACTTAAAAAAGCAAATGGATTTTTTTTTTTTTTTTTTTTTTATACTTTGTCGCTGTCTCCCGCGTTTGCGAGGTAGCGCAAGGAAACAGACGAAAGAAATGGCCCAACCCCCCCATACACATGTACATACACACGTCCACACACGCAAATATACATACCTACACAGCTTTCCATGGTTTACCCCGGACGCTTCACATGCCTTGATTCAATCCACTGACATCACGTCAACCCCTGTATACCACATCGCTCCAATTCACTCTATTCCTTGCCCTCCTTACACCCTCCTGCATGTTCAGGCCCCGATCACACAAAATCCTTTTCACTCCATCTTTCCACCTCCAATTTGGTCTCCCTCTTCTCCTCGTTCCCTTCACCTCCGACACATATATCCTCTTGGTCAATCTTTCCTCACTCATTCTCTCCATGTGCCCAAACCATTTCAAAACACCCTCTTCTGCTCTCTCAACCACGCTCTTTTCATTTCCACACATCTCTCTTACCCTTACGTTACTTACTCGATCAAACCACCTCACACCACACATTGTCCTCAAACATCTCATTTCCAGCACATCCATCCTCCTGCGCACAACTCTATCCATAGCCCACGCCTCGCAACCATACAACATTGTTGGAACTACTATTCCTTCAAACATACCCATTTTTGCTTTCCGGGATAATGTTCTCGACTTCCACACATTTTTCAAGGCTCCCAAAATTTTCGCCCCCTCCCCCACCCTATGATCCACTTCCGCTTCCATGGTTCCATCCGCTGACAGATCCACTCCCAGATATCTAAAACACTTCACTTCCTCCAGTTTTTCTCCATTCAAACTCACCTCCCAATTGACTTGACCCTCAACCCTACTGTACCTAATAACCTTGCTCTTATTCACATTTACTCTTAACTTTCTTCTTCCACACACTTTACCAAACTCCGTCACCAGCTTCTGCAGTTTCTCACATGAATCCGCCACCAGCGCTGTATCATCAGCGAACAACAACTGACTCACTTCCCAAGCTCTCTCATCCCCAACAGACTTCATACTTGCCCCTCTTTCCAAGACTCTTGCATTTACCTCCCTAACAACCCCATCCATAAACAAATTAAACAACCATGGAGACATCACACACCCCTGCCGCAAACCTACATTCATTGAGAACCAATCACTTTCCTCTCTTGCTACACGTACACATGCCTTACATCCTCGATAAAAACTTTTCACTGCTTCTAACAACTTGCCTCCCACACCATATATTCTTAATACCTTCCACAGAGCATCTCTATCAACTCTATCATATCTATCATGGATTTGTATGTAGCATTTATGGATATGGAGAAGGCATATGATAGAGTTGATAGAGATGCTCTGTGGAAGGTATTAAGAATATATGGTGTGTGAGGCAAGTTGTTAGAAGCAGTGAAAAGTTTTTATCCAGGATGTAAGGCATGTGTACGTGTAGGAAGAGAGGAAAGTGATTGGTTCTCAGTGAATGTAGGTTTGCGGCAGGGGTGTGTGATGTCTCCATGGTTGCTTAATTTGTTTATGGATGGGGTTGTTAGGGAGGTAAATGCAAGAGTTTTGGAAAGAGGGGCAAGTATGAAGTCTGTTGGGGATGAGAGAGCTTGGGAAGTGAGTCAGTTGTTGTTCGCTGATGATACAGCGCTGGTGGCTGATTCATGTGAGAAACTGCAGAAGCTGGTGACTGAGTTTGGTAAAGTGTGTGGAAGAAGAAAGTTAAGAGTAAATGTGAATAAGAGCAAGGTTATTAGGTACAGTAGGGTTGAGGGTCAAGTCAATTGGGAGGTGAGTTTGAATGGAGAAAAACTGGAGGAAGTGAAGTGTTTTAGATATCTGGGAGTGGATCTGGCAGCGGATGGAACCATGGAAGCGGAAGTGGATCATAGGGTGGGGAGGGGGCGAAAATTCTGGGGGCCTTGAAGAATGTGTGGAAGTCGAGAACATTATCTCGGAAAGCAAAAATGGGTATGTTTGAAGGTATAGTGGTTCCAACAATGTTGTATGGTTGCGAGGCGTGGGCTATGGATAGAGTTGTGCCCAGGAGGATGGATGTGCTGGAAATGAGATGTTTGAGGACAATGTGTGGTGTGAGGTGGTTTGATCGAGTGAGTAACGTAAGGGTAAGAGAGATGTGTGGAAATAAAAAGAGCGTGGTTGAGAGAGCAGAAGAGGGTGTTTTGAAGTGGTTTGGGCACATGGAGAGAATGAGTGAGGAAAGATTGACCAAGAGGATATATGTGTCGGAGGTGGAGGGAACGAGGAGAAGAGGGAGACCAAATTGGAGGTGGAAAGATGGAGTGAAAAAGATTTTGTGTGATCGGGGCCTGAACACGCAGGAGTGTGAAAGGAGTGCAAGGAATAGAGTGAATTGGAGCGATGTGGTATACCGGGGTTGACGTGCTGTCAGTGGATTGAATCAAGGCATGTGAAGCGTCTGGGGTAAACCATGGAAAGCTGTGTAGGTATGTATATTTGCGTGTGTGGACGTATGTATATACATGTGTATGGGGGGAGTTGGGCCATTTCTTTCGTCTGTTTCCTTGCGCTACCTCGCAAATGCGGGAGACAGCGACGAGGTATAAAAAAAAAAAAAAATATATATATATATATATATATATATATATATATATATATATATATATATATATATATATATATATATATATATATATATATATATATATATATATATATATATATATATATATATTCCTATGAGTCCATGGGGAAAATGAAACATGAAAAGTTCCCAAGTGCACTTTCGTGTAATAATCACATCATCAGGGGAGACACAATAGAGAAATATAACAGTCAGTTGATATACATCGAAGAGACGAAGCTAGGACGCCATTTGGTAAACATTTGATTGTCCAAATCATACAACGAGCGTTCATAAACTTATCATTTTACAAAACTTATCAACAATAAACTTATCTAATTTGTATAGACAATCACTGATATTGATATCATAATTCTTTGTGTATTTGATAATAAAAGATTCAATGATATTTTTCTTGGTAATAGAGTTAGAGTTAATATCTGAGATAGCGTTACTCCAGTCAATACAATGATCATAGTTTTTAAGATGATTAAACAAGGCATTTGATTCTTGTCCCGTTCTTATACTATATTTATGTTGCTTAAGTCTAACAGAAAGATCCTTACAAGTCTGACCAACATAAAATTTATCACAGTTTCCACAAGGCACTTTATACATGCAACCAAATGGCGTCCTAGCTTCGTCTCTTAGATGTATATCAACTGACTGTTATATTTCTCTATTGTGTCTCCCCTGATGATGTGATTATTACGCGAAAGTGCACTTGGGAACTTTTCGTGTTTCATTTTCCCCGTGGACTCAAAAGCCAGAACATCTATTGTAGAATCTAGATCGTTCTGAACCATAGATGGAAGATGTTGGGTCTTTACTTCATTGATGATTGGTAAGTTGATGTTTTGTGGAATTCGTCCTAAACTCGGGATAGTTCTATCAATTTGTCCCAAATAATGATCATGAGTCCCGAACAATTTGAAACTGGAACTGATAGGAATATATTGTTGTCCTAAATAAATGTGTCCCAGAAATGAATAAGATTTGGGATGATTAGGTGGGCAATGAATAAGAATATTTTGTGGGTCTGGGAAAAACAGTACGTGATACTGGTCCATACTTTCAATCCAAGGTTCATTAACAACAATTTCCTTAAAGGAACAGGAATGAAGAACATTTTGTTGATGCCCAAAAAGTAGTTGGTACTTACATGAATTTGTTTGTAAATTATGGAAAACCAAGGTATTGGGGGGTGGGTGCAAATCAAGTTGTCAAACAATGGTTTATGGCACAATGCTAAATCATCCATGGAGAGATGTGCAATCAATGAGGAATAAATATTTTATAATAGAAAGTTCATGTTATCAGCAAGGACGATAGTTTTTTGCGACCCTTTTGTATAATTAAAAGAGAATGGTATTACGTTCACAAGGCTGTAAGTATTGGAGTCAGTGAATGGTATGTGGATAATGACCGCTTCGAGGATCACGTCAACCGTTAGTAAGGAGTAATAACTGGTCACGTGATGCAGAGGGAGAGCTGGGGTGTAACCGAATTTCGTCATCGCTTGTTTAATGATACGTGTGAGTTCCGAGAAGGGAAAAAATGATGGCGTGACAACTTGGTTTACCAGATTATCAACATCTTCCAATAAGCCAGTGAAATAATATGCATGATAAGTGATCTGGGCATATAAACTATCAACATATGTGGAAATAGTCTCTATAGCATATATGGGATTAAGAGACTTTGACAGTAGCGCTACATGTTGTGTCAAGTTATTAACAATTAACATTATGTCATTCAAATATCTAGAATGTTGTTTTAAGATATTAGCTTTAGCCTTAATATACCTAATATACTTTAGCCTTAAAAATTGTTGAAATTGTAAGGATCTAACCTGATTCCTAACTGAATTAAGTTCTTCCTGAGTAGCAATACCAAACAAATATGATTGGAGGGACCCTACAAAGTTAAGCAGACCTCTCTTGCTTCTCCTTTGCTTTTTCATGTTGATCCTGGCATTAGCATTTACTGGAGATTCAATGTCTTGTATTATGTCAGACAGAATCACACAGGTACTATTCAATTTCCAGGTCCACTGGTTTAACAAAGTTGGAGGAGGAGCAACACTAGAGTTTCTGATGGACGCGCTGGTGTAAAACTTGAGTAGGGCAGACCGTAAGCGAGGTACGGCCTCCATTAGTTTTACTAGATTATCGTAAGTGTAGGGTAGACCCTCCAGGCCCAGCTTAACTGAAAGTGTGTCCCTCACGAGGCGGACCTGGCGGGGAGTCGTGAGAAGGGCGCCTGGTACTGCCATGGTGTCATATATAGGAAGACACCAGAAGGACATGAGAAGGAAGAACCTGTAAAATGATAAACTTAGCAACTTTTTAAAGGTGAGGTCTTAATGAATACTGATGTGTGTGTGGTGGTGTTGTGAGGGTGGTCGGTTCTGGTGTGGGGACAGTCTGAACAGTGGTAGAAGTTGGTTGGGTGACATTGTTTGGGGTTTGAGGAGTGTTGTCTGTTGTGGTACCGGGATGATCATGTTCACAATACTGTACAACTTTCAAGTGGTCCTCATGTTCTTCACGAATGTCACCTGTATTTAGATGTCGAACCCTAAACTTATGTCCCTTTAAATGAGCTAAGACTCTATAGGGACAAGAAAATTTTGGGTCAAGTTTAGGAACCTCACTTGTAGTGTTAAGTTCCTGCACCATTACCAAGAGGCCGGGAGCCACCTTTGATGGTTTCGTGGATTTATCAGCCTGCTTCGTGAAGGTTGTAGTGGCTTCATCTGGATTTTCCTTGATCCTTTGACGAATCAATTGAGTCGTGCGATATTTTTCCGCTACAACTCATCTCTGGACCGCTGGACATGAAGGAGGGGACGCTATTATGTCATACGGCAACACTTTATCAAAACCGAGGCCATTCGATGCTGGGTGATGTGCCATTATAATACATTTACTTATTTATACAATTTGCAAAGTTCTTCTAATAATGAGTTATAAAATTCCCCTCCATTATCTGTGACTAAAATCTTCGGTGCATTATATCTGTCTAAGATATGTTTCTTCAACGTATTAGCGACCGTGGCTGCGTCTTTATTTTAAACTGGGACTAATTCACAATATCTCATGAAGGCACCAGTAATTACTGAAATGTATCTGTAGCCTGCCATGGACCTAGGAAAACCTCCTAATATGTCCATATGAACTCTTTCCCATGGGTATGAAGGTAAAGGATATTTCAACACAGTCTGCGGGGTAGTGGGACTTCCCTTGTGTGTGTTACAGGTTTGGCACATCCAAATCTGATCTGTAATGTTTTTCTGCATCTTGGCCAAAAATACCTCAAACGAGTTTGCTTATACCGTCTATCTGCGCCTGGGTGTGCGGCCTGGGTGTGCGGCCTGGGTTTGCGGCCTGTGTGTGCGGCCTGGGTGTACGGCCTGTGTGTGCGGCCTGGGTGTGCGGCCTGTGTGTGCGGCCTGGGTGTGCGGCCTGGATGTACGGCCTGTGTGTGCGGCCTGGGTGTACGGCCTGTGTGTGCGGCCTGGGTGTGCGGCCTGGGTGTACTGCCCGTGTGTGCGGCCTGGGTGTACGGCCTGGGTGTGCGGCCTAGGTGTGCGGCTTGGGTGTACGGCCTGGGTGTGCGGCCTGGGTGTGCAGCCTGGGTGTGCGGCCTGGGTGTACGGCCTGGGTGTGCGGCCTGGGGTCGCCTGGGTGTGCTGCCTGGGTGTGCGGCCTGGGTGTGCGGCCTGGGTATGCGGCCTGGGTGTGGGGCTTGGGTGTGCAGCCTGGGTGTGCGGCCTGGGTGTGCGGCCTAGGTGTGCGGCCTGGGTGTGCGGCCTGGGTATGCGGCCTGGGTGTGGGTCTTGGGTGTACGGTCTGGGTTTGCGGCCTGGGTGTGCGGCCTGGGTTTGCGGCCTGTGTGTGCGGCCTGGATGTACGGCCTGTGTGTGCGGCCTGGGTGTACGGCCTGTGTGTGCGGCCTGGATGTGCGGCCTGGGTGTACTGCCTGTGTGTGCGGCCTGGGCGTACGGCCTGGGTGTGCGGCCTAGGTGTGCGGCTTGGGTGTACGGCCTGGGTGTGCGGCCTGGGTGTACGGCCTGGGTGTGCGGCCTAGGTGTGCAGCCTGGGTGTGCGGCCTGGGTGTGCAGCCTGGGTGTGCGGCCTGGGTGTACGGCCTAGGTGTGCGGCCTGGGTGTGTGGCCTGGGTGTACGGCCTGGGTGTGTGGCCTGGGTGTACTGCCTGTGTGTGCGGCCTGGGTGTACGGCCTGGGTGTGCGGCCTAGGTGTGCGGCTTGGGTGTACGGCCTGGGTGTGCGGCCTGGGTGTGCGGCCTGGGTGTGCAGCCTAGGTGTGCAGCCTGGGTGTGCGGCCTGGGTGTGCAGCCTGGGTGTGCGGCCTGGGTGTACGGCCTAGGTGTGCGGCCTGGGTGTGTGGCCTGGGTGTACGGCCTGGGTGTGTGGCCTGGGTGTGCAGCCTGGGTGTGCGGCCTGGGTGTGCGGCCTGGGTGTGCAGCCTGGGTGTGCGGCCTGGGTGTGCGGCCTGGGTGTGCGGCCTGGGTGTGTGGCCTGGGTGTACGGCCTGGATGTGCGGCCTAGGTGTGCGGCCTGGGTGTGCGGCCTGGGTGTGCGGCCTGGGTGTGCGGCCTAGGTGTGCGGCCTGGGTGTGCAGCCTGGGTGTGCGGCCTGGGTGTGCGGCCTGGGTGTACGGCCTAGGTGTGCGGCCTGGGTGTGTGGCCTGGGTGTGCGGCCTGGGTGTGCAGCCTGGGTGTGTGGCCTAGGTGTGCGGCCTGGGTGTGCAGCCTGGGTGTGTGGCCTAGGTGTACGGCCTGGGTGTGTGGCCTGGGTGTGTGGCCTAGGTGTGCGGCCTGGGTGTGCAGCCTGGGTGTGCGGCCTGGGTGTACGGCCTAGGTGTGCGGCCTGGGTGTGTGGCCTGGGTGTACGGCCTGGGGTGAGTCATGTGCTAACTTCAAGAAATCCTGTACTAATGTTGTTGGAATTATTGTTTAACAACACGGGCGGCCACTCCTAATTTCGCGTCCCTGCACAAGACTCCCTCACTGTGCTAGATACAATTCTCTGACTGGAACAACTGTGTTAACATCCAAGGAAAATCGTCTTCCCTCTAGGAATTCTATGACAGGACCCCAGACTGGGTCATCTCGTTGATACTGTCTCAACCTCTCTACATCAAAATCTACGAGGCTATTGTCTACAGTGGCTGCACCCACTCCGCGGGAAAGCGCGTCTGCAACTACATTGGATGAGCCAGAAACAAAACGAAAATCTGGGTCAAATGTTTGTATAGTTAAAAACCACCTCTGAAACTTTCCTGTAGGATCTTGTCTTTGAAAAATACCTAACAGTGCTCTGTGATCTGTATAAACTGTAATAGGGTAACCATATATGTATTCCTTAAAATGTTTGAGTGCCCAAACAACTGCAAGGCTTTCTAACTCAGTTATTGAGTATTTCGATTCAGTCTTCGAACATGTACGGCTCGCATAAGCTATGGGAAAAAGTTTACCCTTTTTGACCCCTACATAAGTACAGCTCCAAGACCCTGTTTACAAGCATCTGTTGTGTGCAAAATGAAGGGTTTCTCAAAGTTGGGAAATCGAAGGATAGGCGCCTCGATCAAGTGTTGCTTGAGTAAGTTAAACGCACTGTCTTGCGCTGTAGACTACTGGAATGTAACTCCCCGTTTCAGAAGTGAAGTGAGTGGGTTTGCGATCTTCGCGAAATTAGCGATAAATCTTCGATAATATCCTGCTAAACCAAGGAAGGATTTGACCTTGTCTGTTGTGGAAGGGACTGGCCATTCTACAATTGTGTTTACTTTATCTGCATTAGGTTGAATACCGTTTTCATCAACGGTGTGACCTAAGTAATTAATTCTTGTCTGTAGAAAGGAACATCTGGATAACTTGACTTTTAGGTTCGCATCATTAAGTCGTAAGAATACTCTCTCAAGACTTTTGAAATGAGAAGCAATATCTGGAGACATGACAATTATATCATCAAGATAAACCAATACATCTTTGCCCAACATGTGACGACAAATGTTAGTCATTAACCTTGAGAAGGTGATCACCGGTGAGGAATGAAGACCGAAGGCCATGATGCATATGAACTGCCAATGACCATCTGGCGTACTGAACACAGTCAGGGGGCGGCTTTCCTCTGACAAGGGAATCTGCCAAAATCCACTCAATAAATCCAAAGTTGAAAATACCTTATTGTTACCGAGGCTATGAAGAAGCTCTGATACCACTGGTAATGGGAAACCATCTTTCAAAGTGACCTTGGTGTTGAGTTTTCTAAAATCTATGACTGGTCTAAAAGTTCCGTCCTTTTTCGGAACGATCAGAAGTGGTGAATTCCATGGTGATCGTGATTCCTCTATGACCTTATCTTTCAACATGTCCTGAACAAGCTTGTTTGCTATGTCTCTGTGCGCGTGTGGCATTCGGTAGGCTGGGACGTCAATGGGACGTGTGTTTTTCTCTAAGTTAATAGTGTGAACATCCAAATGAGTTCTACCGAGTGGTTCTCCTGATAAGGCAATAGTAGACCTATACTGGTTAAGTAAGTCTGTTAACTGGTCAACATGTTTGGTTAATCCTACCTTGGATATCATGTCAGGGGTGATGGTGGGGAGCTGACTCGAGCCGTGCACTGCTGAGTCAGGGGTAGGAGGAGTAGGTGGTGGTGGGTTAATGGAATGTGAGACTAGACGGATGGTAAACTCATGTAACTCCTCGTCTTGAATTCCCGACTCCAAAACGGAGAACTCCACAAGCTTGGCCCCTCTACGGAGACGGACAGGAGTGGGGTCCCGTATTGGCAATGTATATGGTGACCTCTCCATCTGGGGTCTCATGAAGAGAGTCATCCATCGATAGTCCTTTGACAGTTAGTGATGAAGGTTCAGCAACTACTCTTAGTGCGAGATCACCCTGACTATGTCTCAGTCCATGATCATTCATCCATGTTCGAGAAAGTGAGAGAGGAGCCTTCGTTAATGTGTTACTATGCAGAGTCATGTTGGTTCTCAGTTTACCAGGACAATGATGAGTAGAAAAGTAAAAAGGATGCGTATTGTCTACCGTGAAGCAGGACGTGGGAGCAGATGTATTAATGACTCTGACTGAGTGAGAACTCATCTCTGACAATGGCAGGAACGTATTATCAACACAAACCAAATGATAAATAGGACAGATCTTATGTTGTGCCACACATAGAGTGGCGTCCAAGTAACAAGTTAGCAGGAAAGGTTACACCATGAACAATGTAAGGGGTGACGGTCATGACCAAGTCGCATATGCGAATGTTCATTTTAATAGTTCCCCTTACGTCGAGATTTTCATTTGAGATACTTTGAAGGGATGGGTAAAAGTGCGAGCATTGAACAAGTTGAGTGCGCCTCATTAATGGTTGAATAAAATCATAATGAATGACATCTGCTTCCGCGCCGCTGTCTAGAAAGATTGTGATTGGCTTATCCTGGAAAGAACCCACTAAATCGAAACTTGTAATGTGAGAAAATGGCGAAGAACGAAAACGTCTTAAGAGTTCCTTATGTGATGGAGTCTTGTCATGAGCGAGAGATTGTCATTGTTGATAATGACATGATGAACCTGTGTTAGATGACGTCTGTCTAGCTAATGCTCGACATTCCGCTGAAGTGTGTCTAGCGTTCCTATGATATGAACACCTGCTTGGTGGTGTTGGGCGCGAGCGGGTGAAGGTCAGCCTGATGTCTGACTGGAGGAAATCATGACTAGGTCGGCAGAATTGTGACGACCGAGGCTGTGATGACATGGGTCGTTGACTGCGTTTGTTGTTCTGGTCGAGGCTCACGTGAGAATGAGTCCCATGTGTAAGGACACACATTCGCTTTATGTCCTGGTTGGCCACACCGGAAGCACGTCACTTTATGTGAGTGTTTGTCATCACTGAATCGCTGTATTTGACCATGAGAAGAATGATTGTGTTGATCACTAGAATGTTACGTCACACTTTGGGAAGCCGACACTCTCCCCAGTGTCTTGGTGTTGGAATAACCACATTTCTTTTGAGTGTAATTCAACACTTTTGTTACCGACCCACAATGATGGGTCGATGTTCTCATTAAGTAACCGTCGTCTTACGTCTGGAGGTCAGGTCCTTGAGAATGAAGGTTATGTGTAATAAACGCATGAGTGTTTGCACATGAGTTTCAGGATTCATCATGGCTGATATCCAGGTTAAGGATTCATAAGCCTGCCTAACTAATCTCATTCTTCCATGTAAGGTACTCCAGTGATCAGGGACTGACGTATCATCCAAGTATGTTGTGTTAAGAGCACGTAAAAGGACGTGTAGTAAACTATCTGAGAATGATTCCTCACAACCTGATGTAAACAACGTTTTAAATTCCTCCCAAGATGTACAGTTTCCAATGTCATCTGAGTCATAGACAACCCTAGCTTAATTGTTAGGCTGGTGGAAATCAATGAGATTTTTAGCAGCCGATATAAGCGCTCTGTCTCCTGAATCACCATTATGTTCAACAATGTCCTCTGCATTTCTAATCCACCGATTAAAATTTGACAGTTTACCATCAAATAACTCGTGTGGTTCCCTAGCTTGTTTTAGTGTTACAACGGTTTTTAGTGAAGGAGTTTTTGTGATGTGGCGGGGGAGGTGGGTGTGGGTGTGGTAACGTGTGAGAAGGTTTCTGTGGGTCATCTGTGTCACCAGAATCTGTCAAAACAACTTTGCGTGACGTCGCCATTTTAGAAGGCTGGTTCCGTTTATAATAAGGGATTCTAGGTAAACTCCTAAGTACATATGAACCTTTACGATTACCGCGTGGAATTTCATCGGACTTGTAATACAATCTGACATAAAGTGTGTAATTAATAGCCCCCAAAAATATCTAAAATATAATTAACATTATTGACTTAATACAAAATACACAACATGAATATCATTTGAAAATACTGTAATGAAATAAAGGCAATAAAAGGGTGGCATAAGAGTATAACATATGAATACAAGACTCTCTATATGAGAGGTGCACATAATAGTATAACATATCAGTAATGGACTCTATGTATGAAAGTAATCATCACTAAAATGAATAGTACCAATGTATGAAAACATAAGAAAGAATATATACAAGAATAACTGAAAACTTAGATTAATTTGCTAAACTACAAAGATGAATAATCATATTACCCAAAATATATAAATGTTTATATTTATAGACTAAGAACTAGTAACACACAAAAGGAGCATACCTCACAGAGTGAACCATTTTGACACAGTTCTTATCTGAATGGGAGATTCGCTTACGAAGGCATCTTGGGTGTAGCGAGGTGGAGATGTGTGCAGGGTAGCGGCTCGCTGGGTGTAGCGAGGTGGAGATGTGTGCAGAGTAGCGGCTCGCTGAGTGTAGCGAGATGAAGACGTGTGCAGAGTAGCGGCTCGCTGAGTGTAGCGAGATGAAGACGTGTGCAGAGTAGCGGCTCGCTGAGTGTAGCGAGATGAAGACGTGTGCAGAGTAGCGGCTCGCTGAGTGTAGCGAGATGAAGATGTGTGCAGAGTAGCGGCTCGCTGGGTGTAGCGAGGTGAAGATGTGTGCAGAGTAGCGGCTCGCTGGGTGTAGCGAGATGAAGACGTGTGCAGAGTAGCGGCTCGCTGGGTGTAGCGAGGTGAAGATGTGTGCAGAGTAGTGGCTCGCTGGGTGTAGCGAGGTGAAGACGTGTGCAGAGTAGCGACTCGCTAGCAGGAAAGTTGAGTGAGCGACAAGGGCTGGACCACGCGATGCTGACGTCTGGGATGTCGCCACGGCTGATGATGACGCGTCTCTGGAGCGGTTGACAAGATGACCTCCACGTTGGTGTTGGCAGGATGGCTGACCTTGCTTGACACGTCTGGATGTGATGACAACACTGCACGGCGGTGGCGCTGTCTTGATGCCCTTGCAAGCGACACAGTGTCAGCAATGCAATAAAGGCGTATATTCCATGCATTGAGGTACGGGTGATGGAGCACGTAGCCGGCCTTGGGTTCCGCCCTTAACGTCCACAGGAGGGAGCACCAGGACTGTGTCAGGTAGGCTTGTATGACTGCTGCCAACACCAGACGTAGAAATATGAAGTAGATGTGACGGTCGTGTGTGGTCACGTGGGTTCTTACGTCACTGCCACCATTTGTAAGGTTGAGTTGAGAGGAAGGAAATCAGGTCTTCTTCGTCTGTGGTACTCAATGAAGATCAGGCGGCCTTTGTAGATTTATTACAACAAAAAGTGTACGTCCATCTGTAGTACTCTGGGCTATAGTCTTATGACACACTACGACACACTCTAGTGAACAGTGTGACGATGCTGGCCAGTGTGTCCCCTCAGGTCACACTGGCAGGGGTTATATGGGAGTCCGTCAACACCCATTCAACAACGTGTTCAAATAACAGATCAGCTCTTACGTGTTCAAACATCCTGATTAACAGTAGCCCGTGGGAACAGTGAGCCCATGGCAACATGCATCTAACTCTATGTAACTCACAGTAAAATGATAATAACAAATACCTAATGAAAAATTAATGGTAGTGTGCGTGAGTCTTACACCGTCACTGTACACATCAGTCACCATACATCACTGGTTGTCTGGTACAACATACAGGTGGCTCCCTCACTGTAGACGTCAGTCACCATACATTACTGGTTGTCTGGTACAACATACAGGTGGCTCCGTCACTGTAGACGTCAGTCACCATACATTACTGGTTGTCTGGTACAACATACAGGTGGCCTCGTCACTGTAGACGTCAGTCACCATACATTACTGGTTGTCTGGTACAACATACAGGTGGCTCCCTCACTGTAGACGTCAGTCACCATACATTACTGGTTGTCTGGTACAACATACAGGTGGCTCCGTCACTGTAGACGCCAGTCACCATACATTACTAGTTGTCTGGTACAACATACAGGTGTCTCCCTCACTGTAGACGTCAGACACCATACATTACTGGTTGTCTGGTACAACATACAGGTGGCTCCCTCACTGTAGACGTCAGACACCATACATTACTGTTTGTCTGGTACAACATACAGGTGGCTCCCTCACTGTAGACGTCAGACACCATACATTACTGGTTGTCTGGTACAACATACAGGTGGCTCCGTCACTGTAGACGTCAGTCACCATACATTACTGGTTGTCTGGTACAACATACAGGTGGCTCCGTCACTGTAGACGTCAGTCACCATACATCACTGGTTGTCTGGTACAGCTTACAGGTAGCTCCGTCACTGTAGACGTCAGACACCATACATTACTGGTTGTCTGGTACAACATACAGGTGGCTCCGTCACTGTAGACGTCAGTCACCATACATTACTGGTTGTCTGGTACAACATACAGGTGGCTCCCTCACTGTAGACGTCAGTCATCATACATTACAGGTTGTCTGGTACAACATACAGGTGGCTCCGTCACTGTAAACACTGTAGAATCTTTAGGTTTAACCATAAACCTTAACTAAAGCAATATGGCAACATGAACAAATTCTACGACTGAAATATCAGAGACGATCGAAATTAAGGGTGAATGAGAGCGATATAAACACACAGTTTAAAAGGACAAAGTATGAATGGCAGCCAGGGAATAAGAGGCCGCCCAGCTAAATTTAAAAGTTCGCGTTCAGTGGCAGAGTTAAATTAATTGTACAAACTCCCATTGCTCTGGTGGAATTTAAAGTTCATGTGTACCTCTACAGTCAGAATTTAAAGGTTCATATTAAAGTGCAGAATTCCAAGAATATCGTTAAAATAATTCACTTTAAATTCTCTAGTTATGTGAAGCATTTCATACAACAGCTGCAATATGACGGTGTGTAAAAGTTCACTGTTGCATGGTAGTATTAAAGTGTTTAATTGACGAGGTTGATTAACCTAACCTAACCTAACCTAACCTAACCTAACCTAATGCCGTATGTAAAAGGACTTTGTTGACATAATGCAGCTGGAAGATTTACGTTCAAATGATCATGCTTAAATGTTCGTTAATGAATGAGCGAGTTAAATGGATGAATTTTAAGTTCGCGTTTCATGGAGTCGTTTTGAAACAATTTGTTAAAATGTCAGAGTTTAAATGATCATATGTACAAGGTTGGCCAGATGGCGGGAGTGTGTAGACACAGCCATAATCATCCGATGATTGCATTTAGAAACTGACAGATGTAATATAGCAAGAAATATGAACAAAACAGTGAGTTGGTGACATGTTTCATATATTTGTAATACAACTCTGAAGATAGTTTGTAGATCCTTAAGGGGAATGAATGGTGGATAAATGGTGAGAAAATGTGCGGAAACAGGGCTAAGTATTTCAGTCCAAACTAGAATTCTTTTGTTCACTTCTTCGACATTGATCTCAGGACATTTCAATGGCTGAGATTTACATGATACAGAAAACCATCGAACAGGGACGATAGACAGATAAAAGGTTATATAAATAGGCAAACTGATAGATGTAGGTGCAATCAGAGTCGCCTATGATTTCGTTCACAGCGAATGAGATGATAGATAGGCGAGGCTATAACCATCGTCTATGATTATTGTAAATGACTAATAATCATTAATCTTTATTGTTTTTGTGCGACTGCTGTTAGCCTTTGAAGGTTAATGTTCCCTCAAAGTTGCCCGGACCCTACCACTAGGAGGTCAGCAGTTCGACTTAGGGTCCATTTGTGCCATGTTTATGGCACCCAACAGAATGGATGTATTTTTCTTATTTTTTTTTCCTTCCCAGTAGATGGGACTGATAAATGGTAGGAACGTTTCCTAACGATTTGATCCTTTATGGTAACCGCTTCATCCGTACAATAGTTTGACAATAATTTGCAACTGAATGAGAACTTTTGCCATAGGAAGTGTCTTCTGAGGACCGGGTATAACAGGGTCGACTGCTGGAGGAGCAGCTTCTCCAATCTCAGGGACGGGAACTTAAGGTTCAAGGAATTTCAGGGATGAATGTTGGTGGTGTGGACTTTAATCTTCAACACGGCAGCTTCAGCTTTAGGGTCGGCTGCTGCTGCAGGTGCTGCTGATCCTCCAGTCGCAGTGACGGACACATCAGGGTCTTCATCGACGACCAGTACGAGTACGTCGGGATCCACCAAGCCTGATTCATCCCCATAGAAGTAGGGGATCAAGGTCACCAATTCAGTGGTAGGCATCACTTTGCCCCGTTGTTTGGTGGGAGCCAAAGAAACATTGATGGGGATGGCGGCTGCTCCTGTGTCAACTACACCAGTTTCCTCGCTGGGTCCGCCTTTGCACAGGTCATCATCATCTTGATGCCGAGTCTGGATCTTCACCACTACTCTCTCGTGCACGGGTTCGATATCCAGACGTGATCTCTTCCTGGAAGGCCTTTGGCATTCTGGAAGGCGCCGCTTTCCTCCCTGGGCCAGGCCCTCACTGCCGGACAACCAGGCAATTCTGGTGTAGGCGTACTCCTGGTGGCGGCCGTTGCGTCCTCCAAGTCTGCGATCTGCCTTGATGCCCCACCGTCCCAGTGTTCTGCCGACGTTCAGGACGGCAGCTTTCTCGTACCCGAACCCTTCGCAGAATTCACAGTATCGCAAATATAGCTCAGTTCGGCTTATACAATCTTTAACAGCCCCGGTTTGCTGGATGTGAGCCTCGAAAAATTCAAGGAAGGATTCCTTGCCAGGGTACCGATGGGCAGCGCGGACGTGAGTCATTTCTGCGATCTGGTGAGATGAGTGATTTACTTGACGAAGTAAACTTTCATAGACCAGCACTTGCAAAAATATAGTGAAGCCACACAAAAATATAGTCGACCAGCGTTTCCTCATTGATTTAGTATCCTAGATGATAGATTAACAGAGTGAAGTTGAAGCACTAGTGTTGTGAAGATGAAACATCAATATAGTGAAGATAGCAGGATACGATAGAGGGTGTACACTGGGCAGAATTACCTCTTGTGGAGAGTGTAATGTAGCTTGTAGTGGAAACATAATAACATCAATGATGGTGTGTGTGTATGTGTGTATGTGTTTGTGTGTAGCGATACAAAGACTATATAAGAAAGACAGGAAAGCAGGAGTAATCTCGCGTGAGCAATGACTGCTTTAATTATGCGCGTTGTCAACAGCTGGTGGTACTAATTACCCTTGCGCTGTCTGGCTGTCTGTTGACGAAAACTTTACAGTGAGTTTTCAGTTTAAAAAAAGAAAATAATCCAAAACTTGTTTTTTCATGTTTTTCTCAAGGATGAAGTATTGTACGGACGACTTGAGACAACTATGAGCAATAACATATGTAGGTAACATTAAACACAATGTTAGGGACCAAATCAACTGGACGGTTTCATCAACAATCATGCCATATCAACCAGGACATATTTCATTCTTTAACATTAAAGCAACATATTTACATACATATCCTGTAATTGGTCCACGTAAGTCTAATGATCCTGATGAAGTAATTATGCAGATAAGAGACGATGGGAAATACTCTAACAATAATGAGCTTGAAAACAAAGTTAACTAGCATAAGTGACTCGTCAATAAGTAAGCTCAAGAATATTTTTTTCGTTAACTACAAAACTGTAGGTATTGGGGAAATATGGTATGTACTTCTTGATATCTAAAAAATTCGCCTTTGTCTTTGTTGAGTTTGTAGAAAAATGTGGTTGTTTGTTATCTACTTGTCTTAGATTTATCCCATCCTACGTTTATATTTATGAATGTCTTACCAATTCCATCACAACAATACCCCTTACCTTTCTTTGTCCTGTGGAAATGTGTGTAAAATGTGATGTGTGGGAGTAGTTTTCCTCCTCTTACATATCACACATAGATAACATCTTTTTCTGCTCATAATCTTATATCTGATTAATCTCATGTGAGTTCTACGTACCGAATTATAGACACCATTATCTCTCACCGTCATGTTCACTACAGAGAGAGGCACCATTATCTCTCACCATCATGTTCACTGCAGAGAGAGACACCATTATCTCTCACCGTCATGTTCACTATAGAGGGAGACACCATTATCTCTCACCATCATGTTTACTACAGAGGGAGACACCATTATCTCTCACCATCATGTTCAATACAGAGGGAGACACCATTATCTCTCACCCTCATGTTCACTACAGAGGGAGACACCATTATCTCTCAATATCATGTTCACTACAGAGGGAGACACCATTATCTCTCACCATCATTAAGTTCTGGCCTGCAAGTAACAGAGATCTGCTACTCAGGACCACCTGGCCATTGTTTGTTTGTGCCAACATTTCCATCTATCGATCGCCAATATAACCAGTCTGTCCCATCTATCGATCACTATAACCAATCTGTCCCATCTATTTATTTTCATTATACACTGTTTGTCCCCATCTATCGATCTTCACTATACCCTGTCTGCCACCATCTATCGATCTTCACTATACCCTGTCTGTCCCATCTATCGATCTTCACGATACCTTGTCTGTCCTATCTATCGATCTTTACTATACCCAGCCTGTCCCATCTATGGATCTTCTCTATACCCTGTCTGTCCCGTCTATCGATCTTCACTATACCCTGTCTGTCCCATCAATCAATTCATTATAATGTGTGTCCCATCTACACATCTTCACTATGCCCTCTGTCCCATCTATGGATCTTCACTATTCCCAGCCTGTCCCATCTATCAATCTTCACTATACCCTGTCTCTCCCATCAATCAATTCATTATAATGTGTGTCCCGTCTACACATCTTCACTATAACCTCTGTCCCATCTATGGATCTTCACTATACCCAGCACCCAGCCTGTCCCATCTATGGATCTTCACTATACCCTGTCTGTCCCATCAATCAATTCATTATAATGTGTGTCCCATCTGCACATCTTCACTATACCATCTGTCCCATCTATGGATCTTCACTATACCCAGCCTGTCAGTCCCCTGTCAGTCCCATGTATGCATCTTCACTACACCCTGTCTCTCCCATCTATGGATATTCACTATACCCTGTCTGTCCCATCTCTCAATCTTCACTGAACCCAGTCTGTCCCATCTATGGATGTTCACTATACCCTGTCTGTCCCACCTATCGATCTTCACTATATCCAGTCTGTCCCATCCACCTGTACCCCTGGTCACCATGTAACAACCATTAACCCACCTAAAATATTTTAGATGGTCTCTGCATTCAAAATCGCCGAAGTCGACATGCTTTTGTTTGTATAAAGTCGACTATGCTTTTACTTCTATGTGGGATATTAGAGCATGGGGGTACCTTACTATATTTTTCCATATCAATATAGACTCACTATATTTGTGGACGTACAAGGATAACCGAGGTTACTTCGTAAAGTGCACAACGTAATCTTAGTATCTTCAACATGGAAGTTTTTGCAAAAAGCTCAGTTGTGGAGGTGGTCGAGCAGCAGCAGGTGCTCTGGGTCGCCCTCCTTGACCAGGCCTACCTGCCTTTCCACGATGAGGAGGATTTGCTGGACCGTCCACCACACGAGACCCGACTCCCACATATAGATGAGTTGGGCTGCGATGATGACGACATACATGTCATCGTGCCCACCAACGAGCAGTTGCAAGGGGTTCTCAAAACCGTCCTGCAGAGGTATACCATCAGGGTCGTCAACGTTCCATACAAAATCTCAAGGTCGAACGTCTGGGAATTCTTCAAGCAGTTCGGCGACATCGTTCGCTTCGACATGCAGTCCTACACGACCTACGAGAACCACCGCGGGATTGCCGTCATCCAGTACTCCTGCTATGCCTCCTACAAGAAGGCACTTCTTGCCGACGTGACACCACTCTCCGTCAACGGTCGCTGTGCAAAAGTGAAACCTCACCGTCCTACTGATAATGACCAAGTGACCTCGCCCTCTCAAGTGGCACTGCAGCCCACACTCCCTACCAGACCCACCATCCATGAGGAAATGCAGCCCACCACACTTGTCAGGCCCGCCTTCAGGGAGACATGGCAGGTCTCAAGACCTGTCAGGCCCACCATTCAAGACCGACTTGGTCCCCCAACACACGTCAGGCCCACCATTCAAGACCGACTTGGTCCCCCAACACATGTCAGGCCCAGCGTTCTAGACCGACTGAGACCAATAACACATGACATGTCCTACGTTACAGACCGACTGCACTCCGCACCACGTACGGGCGTTAAAAGGCGTGTCGAGATGACACACGCTCCCCGTGCCAAAAGATTCAGTTGGTGAGGAACCTGAGTTCTTTCTTCCTGCTGGTGCTGCAGGAGAACACGGCCCTAGAGTGGACACTGGAGGTGTGTTTGTGTTTGTGTTTGGGTTATCACTAAGGAACCAACACCAAGACAACTTTAGTTTCGCCTCGCCAAGGATAACGTTAATCTGGCGGAAGTCTGGCTTTCTCCCAGTAGTGGATGACACATAATATCTACATAGGGACGTTGAAAAACAAAGAAAGAAAAAAAATGGGAACATTATCCCGCCCAAAAAAAAAATACATATATTCACGGGGATAATTTCCATCGTTTTCAAAGAAAAAATGAAACTCTTCCGACGCTACCGTGCCTTCCATAAAGCAACCCTCAAAGAAATCACTTTCTACACAATGTGCAAGGATTCGGTTAGCCAATCTTCATATGGCTGGGGCTATTCTTCCCTCTGATTGATTCATTTTTCAAGATTAAGGAAAGTTATAATAAAAATATTGTACTGAGTTTCTCCGTTGGCGTCAGGGTAAACACCCATCCCCCCCGAAGCTTGGTTACCTTTCCGTGGTGGGGGGGACTTCATGGATTGGGCAGTAGCAACTATCGTTGGTTGCTTCTGTTCAATCCATGAACGAAAAACCAAGCATCTTGAGCGTAATTGTCGTATAAATTCACTTGGTGTCAAAACTGACGCGAAAGCGGTTGTCTCAATTTTGTCAGAAATGTTTGTGCGTTTCGGCCTGATGGCGGGAGTCGGTTTGGCGCTGTGGTCATGAGGGAATACGGGGAAGATTGGCAACCGTCCCAGAAGTAGCTACAGTGAGGCCCAGCAGCTGTCCCTAATACTGTGGAAGGCACTCATGTAAGGTGTGCAGTGAGGCGCAGCAGTAACAAGGGAAACGGACAACCAAAACAGCAATCTTGATCATCAGGAGGCTATCCAATGCTCAGAGTAGATAAGGACGATTATTGTATGGCTTCGCTCAGAGGATGAAAATCTTAGTATACAAGCTAGGCTTTTAAAGTGTCTCAAATCTATGGAGAATAGATAAAAATCTATGAAATTATTTCTTATAATATAGTAACCTGTAATGAGGTTAGTGATTTTGTATATTTTATGCAACCTACGTTAACAAAGTTGATCAGGGAATTGGCCAGATATATATATATATATATATATATATATATATATATATATATATATATATATATCATCTTGGTGTATGGGAAGGCCATATGGGAGACGGAGAGAGAGGCAGGTGTAGGAGAGAAATGATCAAACCTTCCCGCTTGTTCATAGTTGCTGCCTGAAATTTGTCTTCTGATAGTTCTACAGTTTTTGTTTGTGTTTGTTATACTAATTATTAACATAAGAAAATTATAATATAATGATTAAAGAAAATTATAGTAATTATAATTTAGAATTGTTATAGGTCAAGATTTGTACGTGAAGCGGAAGACCAAAATATGGTACGGGTCAGCCATTCGTGAGTGTAAGCGACAGCTATTGATAGTTACTGGCTTTAATTTATGATCATTTATGATATCTATTTTTTACTTTTGTGTTAGCTGTTTTAAGTATTTGTTTTGTTTGCAAACTAAAACTTCTCTTATATGTTATTGTTTCTTGGGAAATTCTAGTTAATCGAGACGTTCATAAAGAATTATTTTTGGTCAGTTTGTTTTGTTTGAACAGACATGCATGGTGGTAAGGGACAGAATAAAAGTTACGGTTTGTTTATATTTGTTATTATTGATTAGTTCTTTTCTTTTCATTTCTAACATTAGCTGTTTAAAGTGTTTGTGTTGTATTTAGACAAAGTTCTTTTTCAAATCTTATTGATTACCACATGAAAGCTAGGCTCTATAAGTGTCAAGTAAACAATATGTGATATTTTGAGTTAAGTCGAGGTGCTATTTACCACTGGCGTTTAGATATTTGGGACACTTGGGGATAGATTTGCCAAGATTATCACGGCCAAATTGACTGGATGGCAACCTAGGAGCTAGGCAGAATTGGATATCATAAAAACCCTAAACAGTCGGTGGTTCCTGGGGCCTACCCTCCATCCTCTTGTAACTACGCTGATGATTACCATTTTGTTCTTTATATTTTTCAGAGGAACAAGACACTTCTGCATCTCTGTAAAGTTAAGGACTCATTGAAATTAATTCTTCAGATATCATCTGCAGTAAAAGGTAAAGTTGACAAGTTACTTTGCTCTTCTTCATAATGGGTCTCCCCTGATGTTTTCAATTAATGTTTAGCCTACCTAAATTTTCCAGTCGTACTTACATATTTGTGTGTTGTTTCCAAACGGTAATTTGAAAGGAATGACCTTATATATTTGGGTGTTGTTTCCAAACTGTAATTTGAAAAGAATGGCCTCTCTGAGCCCCAAGATGACCCTGTTTAAGAGAATACTCTTATTGTGAAGTAACATTGTTGTACAAGATGTAAAACAATTCCAAAGCTTTTTTCTTTTCCTCATGTTGCCACGTTGTTTAAAGTATTTAGTTGAGCTAGTTTGTTTTTCCTTGAAACTGCATGAAATATTTATTTTGGTGTAACTATCATTATTCAGTTAATAATTTTATCATTTCATGGATTTTCTGTTTTATGCTGATACATATCTTCTTGTGTTTAATTACTTCATTCTGGTACCAGTTTTCACAACACATTATGTACTTTTGATTCTTATTATTTGGACTTCAGTTTATTCTTACATTATGGCTTTACCAACAAAAATGGTTGTAATATTACTAATCCTGTAAATTGTTTCATTGTTTAACTTACTCTTTGCTATGTGATGTACACCTGCAGTTGCCTTTTTTTTTGTACCTTTCATGAAACCAATAATTTTCATATGTATTCCTCTCATTGCTATGGTTTACCCATAAATCAGCTGAATTAGTTCTGAACCCATTTTGGCTTTTGTAGCCATTCCATTCATTCATGAGGACTTATAGAGAAAAGGAGGCATAAATAATAGAATGTGAAATGAAATGTAATGTTCAAGCAGAAATATAACTGCAATGTTTTTATTCTGAAATGTAAAGTTTAGATTTTCTCCAGATTTTACAAGTATTCTTTCATTATTGTATATTTCATATTAATTCATTCATGCACTCCAATTTTTACATAAATATCAAATATTCAGAAAGTTTTATCAACAAACACAAGATAGTTTTCAATATAGCAGACTGGAGAGAACAGGAACCAAGAAGTATCTGGTGCTTCCTTTAAATAAAGTTCCTTCATCCCTCCAGTTTTACCACACAGCTTTCCTATCATGTGTAACATAATTGTCAAATAAGTATAGCCAGCACATCACTACATAACCAGACCCAAGTAGGTATATCAAACTTCTTCATTCTGTGTTTCAAAATATAAAGCACAAGATGTGTAGTGATATAGTTTCTGGATGACATGTGCAAAAGTTATTGGCAGCTTTACCTTGTGCAGGTCAAGATTTACTGGTCAATGAAAATCAACAAAATCAAGATAAGACAAAATTCGAATAAGAACTTAATAATTTCCATCAGTCATCCACCAATGTGTATGAAATTGATCTCCTCTCAGTTGTATTTATTTCCTTCACTGTAGCTGGGATATAAAAGCTCTGTTAATTATTTCTGTTCATTACGGCTAGGATGAAGATGTTAATAATTCTTGAATAAGACTCCTCAGCCCTTAGGCGAAATATCGAGCCAGACCATCAATCACTTTCTTGATGAGGAAGGGGTTGAGGGAAGCGTTGAACCGGTCACATGTAACATAACAAATTCTGCATTTGTGGACTTAATGTCCAGCGTAGGTCGGTCATCACCACTACCCACTACGGGAGTAGTGAGTGGTTGGCTTACTAGAGTCCATACCACTGGGGCTAGACCCCAGATTCTGGGGTGGCGTGTGGTACCACCCCACACAAAAGGTACTTGTAACACCTTACATCTTCTCTAAGACAATATACGAGGCAGCTGATCAGACAGACAAGCGCCCCACAGTAGGGCCGGCTGGACGTACCAAGCTGGGTGGAGTTCTCCTACTGTCATCACCTCTCACATGGTCGCACAATTGTGTCCAAACAACCTTCGTGAGATGTACCAGTGGTCCAGCAACACCAGAAATACCGGTCAACAACCACTTGTCTGTAAACACAAAAAGAGAAGAGTAAACACAGAAAATAAACACAAATGAAATTTAGGTGAGGAAATGGGGGAATGCTTCACTAAGCTAAAGAGCTAAGCTAAGCCAAAAAAAACCCGGTAAATAAGGGAAGATCTCTTTTACCAGTTCTGACCTTAACTGCTCCCACTTATTAAGATCTATCAATATACATACGTTCAGTCCTGAGTAACATTTCAAAATGTGTAACACATTCGTCTGTTTCATCTAGATGTAGAAATATAACTATACACGTGAGTAAGTATATTTATGTTTTGACATTTTTGTTTCTCTTTCCGTTTTTGAAGTTTATTAAGATTTCTCTCAAGAAAAAATATGAGAAGATAACATGTTTTACGTGTGTCCATTATACATGTACCAGGAAGGTTTATGTTAGGTAAGACAGCACGGCCAACTGCGGCCCTAATCAATATACCACGGGAACGTATCACAGTAACCACTGGTCCCCGGAGGACCAATCACAGTAGCCACTGGACCGCGGAGGACCAATCATGAATCACGAGCAGCAGCGGTCCACCAATAGGAAGTCGACGCACAGTAGCGCTGCCCAAGTGGCTACCGGGGACACAATATGGAGGAGTGGCCGAGCCCGGACACTGGCTCATCTGGGTCTATTTTCTTCCTTGCTCTTCATAATGCTAAACACAATATCTTTTCATCGTAGGTAATTTATTACCTCATTAACATTTTGTGTATATTTCTAGTAGTAAACTGGTATTCCTAATTTAATGCAGTTCTTGATAACTTTTGTCTATTTATGTTTTGATCTGAATTCAAGTTTGCCTACCAACATGTGAATGATAATGAGATTACTGACTGTATAAAAGCTGTATAAAATAAATCTATAGTTTTAGTGTTAATTTTAAGGTTGCTAAGATTCCTAACAAAATACATTCTAGAAATTACCTTTTTGTACAGTGCCTCTATATTTCTATTGAAAGAAAAGTCATTCTCAAGTAATTACATTCCTTCACAGATTCTACAAGTTCACCACTAACATATAAATGTACCTGAGCCACTGGTAAGCTAATGTGATTTACAATCATTTGTTTTGTTTTCTGAACATTGAGTTCAAGGTCATTATCATTACATCATAACGTAAAATGTTCAACTTCCGGATACACGTCATCATCATTTGTACATTGACTTAGGAGAACGGCATCATCTGCATACATAACTTGGCAACATGACACCAACACTCACTAGTATACTGGCTGGCCACACCATCCACCTCTGTGCTCCACCTGGCCAACATGACACCAACACTCACTAGTATACTGGCTGACCACACCATCCACCTCCGTGCTCCACCTGGCCAACATGACACCAACACTCACTAGTATACTGGCTGACCACACCATCCACCTCCGTGCTCCACTTGTATTTGTTATCATGATATCCAATTTTTCATGTAAGAAATTGAACATATTGAGGCCTTCCTGTAAGGAAAACATTATTCCAGAGAATTTAGTTAGAATTGACGTTCATGTTATTAAGTTTATGCATCATTTTATGATGCTGAATGGCGTTAAAAGCGCTAGAAAAATCTACAAAATGTTGTATATCGGTAATATTAGATCTGTTCATATGCTCGAGAACATAATCAATAAAACACAGAGTTACATCCTCTACACCTCGATTTCTCGTATAAGCGAACTGAAAGCGATCGGTAAATTGCTGGACTTGTTGGTAAAGTCTGGTTTTGATAAACTTCTCAAAAAAATTCATCAAAATCAAAATCAAAGAGAATATTTGTATCAGAGGTGGAGGAAGTGGGAGACCAAATTGGAGGTGGAAAGATGGAGTGAAAAAGATTTTGAGTGATCGAGGCATGAACATGCAGAAAGGTGAAAGGCGTGCAAGGAATAGAATGAATTGGAACGATGTAGTATACCGGGGTCGACGTGCTGTCAATGGATTGAACCAGGGCATGCGAAGCGTCTGGGCTAAACCATGGAAAGTTTTGTGGGGCCTGTGGGAGCTGTAGTTTCGGTGCATTATACATGACAGCTAGAGACTGTGAGTGTGAACGAATCTGGCCTTTGTTGTCTTTTCCCAGCGCTACCCCGCGCGCACGCGGGGTAAGGGGGTTGTCATTTCATGTTTGGCGGGGTGGCGATGGAATGGATGAAAACAGCATGTATGAATATGTACATGTGCATATATGTATATGTCTGTGCATGTATGTGTATATATACGTTGAAATGTATAGGTATGTACATGTGCGTGTGTGGGCGTTTATGTGTATACATGTGCATGTGGGTGGGTTGGGCCATTCTTTCGTCTGTTTCCTTGCGCTACCTCGCTAACGCGGGAGACAGCAATAAAGTATATATATAT
The DNA here is from genome assembly GCF_036320965.1 of Panulirus ornatus. Classification (NCBI taxonomy): domain Eukaryota; kingdom Metazoa; phylum Arthropoda; class Malacostraca; order Decapoda; family Palinuridae; genus Panulirus; species Panulirus ornatus. The sequence goes on from NC_092293.1 coordinate 4,152,240, forward strand.
ATATATATATATATATATATATATATATATATATATATATATATATATATATATATATATTTCTTTTTTTCTTTCAACCTATTCGCCATTTCCCACGTTAGGAAGGTAGCGTTAAGAACAGAGAACTTGACCTCTGAGGGAATATCCTCACCTGGCCCCCTTCTCTGTTCCTTCTTTTGGAAAAAAACAAAAAAAAACAAGAGGGGAGGATTTCCAGACCCCCGCTCCCTCCCCTTTTAGTCGCCTTCTACGACACGCAGGGAATACGTGGGTACTCTTCTTTCTCCCCTATCCCCAGGGATAATATATATATATATATATATATATATATATATATATATATATATATATTGTTGACTGTATTGTTGACTGGTTGGTAAGGTTATTTAATGTATGTATGACTCATGGTGAGGTGCCTGAGGATTGGCGGAATGCGTGCATAGTGCCATTGTACAAAGGCAAAGGGGATAAGATTGAGTGCTCAAATTACAGAGGTATAAGTTTGTTGAGTATTCCTGGTAAATTATATGGGAGGGTATTGATTGAGAGGGTGAAGGCATGTACAGAGCATCAGATTGGGGAAGAGCAGTGTGGTTTCAGAAGTGGTAGAGGATGTGTGGATCAGGTGTTTGCTTTGAAGAATGTATGTGAGAAATACTTAGAAAAGCAAATGGATTTGTATGTAGCATTTATGGATCTGGAGAAGGCATATGATAGAGTTGATAGAGATGCTCTGTGGAAGGTATTAAGAATATATGGTGTGGGAGGAAAGTTGTTAGAAGCAGTGAAAAGTTTTTATCGAGGATGTAAGGCATGTGTACGGGTAGGAAGAGAGGAAAGTGATTGGTTCTCAGTGAATGTAGGTTTGCGGCAGGGGTATGTGATGTCTCCATGGTTGTTAAATTTGTTTATGGATGGGGTTGTTAGGGAGGTAAATGCAAGAGTTTTGGAAAGAGGGGCAAGTATGAAGTCTGTTGGGGATGAGAGAGCTTGGGAAGTGAGTCAGTTGTTGTTCGCTGATGATACAGCGCTGGTGGCTGATTCATGTGAGAAACTGCAGAAGCTGGTGACTGAGTTTGGTAAAGTGTGTGGAAGAAGAAAGTTAAGAGTAAATGTGAATAAGAGCAAGGTTATTAGGTACAGTAGGGTTGAGGGTCAAGTCAATTGGGAGGTGAGTTTGAATGGAGAAAAACTGGAGGAAGTGAAGTGTTTTAGATATCTGGGAGTGGATCTGGCAGCGGATGGAACCATGGAAGCGGAAGTGGATCATAGGGTGGGGGAGGGGGCGAAAATTCTGGGGGCCTTGAAGAATGTGTGGAAGTCGAGAACATTATCTCGGAAAGGAAAAATGGGTATGTTTGAAGGAATAGTGGTTCCAACAATGTTGTATAGTTGCGAGGCGTGGGCTATGGATAGAGTTGTGCGCAGGAGGATGGATGTGCTGGAAATGAGATGTTTGAGGACAATGTGTGGTGTGAGGTGGTTTGATCGAGTGAGTAACGTAAGGGTAAGAGAGATGTGTGGAAATAAAAAGAGCGTGGTTGAGAGAGCAGAAGAGGGTGTTTTGAAGTGGTTTGGGCACATGGAGAGGATGAGTGAGGAAAGATTGACCAAGAGGATATATGTGTCGGAGGTGGAGGGAGCAAGGAGAAGAGGGAGACCAAATTGGAGGTGGAAAGATGGAGTGAAAAAGATTTTGTGTGATCGGGGCCTGAACATGCAGGAGGGTGAAAGGCGGGCAAGGAATAGAGTGAATTGGAGCGATGTGGTATACCGGGGTTGACGTGCTGTCAGTGGATTGAATCTAGGCATGTGAAGCGTATGGGGTAAACCATGGAAAGCTGTGTAGGTATGTATATTTGCGTGTGTGGACGTATGTATATACATGTGTATGGGGGGGGTTGGGCCATTTCTTTCGTCTGTTTCCTTGCGCTACCTCGCAAACGCGGGAGACAGCGACAAAGTATAAAAAAAAAAAAAAAATATATATATATATATATATATATATATATATATATATATATATATATATATATATATATATATATATATATATATATATATATATATATACATATATATATATATATATATATATATATATATATATATATATATATATATATATATATATATATATATATATATATATATATTTCTTTCTTTCATACTATTAGCCATTTCCCGCGTCAGCGAGGTAGCGTTAAGAACAGAGGACTGGGCCTCTGAGGAAACATCCTCATCCAGCCCCCTTCTCTGTTCCTTCCTTTGGAAAAAAAAAAAAAGAGAGAGAGGGGAGGATTTCCAGCCCCCCGCTCCCTTCCCATTTTGTCGCCTCCTACGACACGCAGGGAATACGTGGGAAGTATTCTTTCTCCCCTATCCCCAGGGAATATATATATAGAGAGAGATGCTCTGTGGAAGGTATTAAGAATATATGGTGTGGGAGGCAAGTTGTTAGAAGCAGTGAAAAGTTTTTATCGAGGATGTAAGGCATGTGTACGTGTAGGAAGAGAGGAAAGTGATTGGTTCTCAGTTAATGTAGGTTTGCGGCAGGGGTGTGTGATGTCTCCATGGTTGTTTAATTTGTTTATGGATGGGGTTGTTAGGGAGGTGAATGCAAGAGTTTTGGAAAGAGGGGCAAGCATGAAGTCTGTTGTGAATGAGAGAGCTTGGGAAGTGAGTCAGTTGTTGTTCGCTGATGATACAGCGCTGGTGGCTGATTCATGTGAGAAACTGCAGAAGCTGGTGACTGAGTTTGGTAAAGTGTGTGAAAGAAGAAAGTTAAGAGCAAATGTGAATAAGATCAAGGTTATTAGGTACAGTAGGGTTGAGGGTCAAGTCAATTGGGAGGTAAGTTTGAATGGAGAAAACTGGAGGAAGTAAAATGTTTTAGATATCTGGGAGTGGATCTGGCAGCGGATGGAACCATGGAAGCGGAAGTGAATCATAGGGTGGGGGAGGGGGCGAAAATCCTGGGAGCCTTGAAGAATGTGTGGAAGTCGAGAACATTATCTCGGAAAGGAAAAATGAATATGTTTGAAGGAATAGCGGTTCCAACAATGTTGTATGGTTGCGAGGCGTGGGCTATGGATAGAGTTGTGCGCAGGAGGGTGGATGTGCTGGAAATGAGATGTTTGAGGACAATGTGTGGTGTGAGGTGGTTTGATCGAGTAAGTAATGTAAGGGTAAGAGAGATGTGTGGAAATAAAAAGAGCGTGGTTGAGAGAGCAGAAGAGGGTGTTTTGAGATGGTTTGGGAACAAGGAGAGAATGAGTGAGGAAAGATTGACCAAGAGGATATATGTGTCGGAGGTGCAGGGAACGAGGATAAGTGGGAGACCAAATTGGAGGTGGAAAGATGGAGTGAAAAAGATTTTAAGTGATCGGGGCCTGAACATGCAGGAGGGTGAAAGGCGGGCAAGGAATAGAGTGAATTGGATCGATGTGGTATACCGGGGTTGACGTGCTGTCAGTGGATTGAATCAGGGCATGTGAAGCGTCTGGGGTAAACCATGGAAAGTTGTGTGGGGCCTGGATGTGGAAAGAGAGCTGTGGTTTCGGGCATTATTGTATGAAAGCTAGAGACTGTGTATGAATGGGGCCTTTGTTGTCTTTTCCTAGCGCTACCTCGCACACATGAGGGGGGAGGGGAATGGTATTCCATGTGTGGTGAGGTGGCGATGGGAATGAATAAAGGCAGACAGTGTGAATTGTGTGCATGGGTATATATGTATGTGTCTGTGTGTGTATATATATGTGTACATTGAGATGTATAGGTATGTATATTTGCGTGTGTGGACGTGTATGTATATACATGTGTATAGGGGTGGGGTGGGACATTTCTTTTGTCTGTTTCCTTGCGCTATCTCGCAACGCGGGAGACAGCGACAAAGCAAAATAATAATAATAATAATATATATATATATATATATATATATATATATATATATATATATATATATATATATATATATATATATATATATATATATATATATGTATATATATATATATATATATATATATATATATATATATATATATATATATATATATATATATATATATAAAAAAATGAGAGGGGAGGATTTCCAGCCCCCCGCTCCCTCCCCTTTTAGTCGCCTTCTACGACACGCAGGGAATACGTGGGAAGTTTTTTTTTTTTTTTTTTTTTTTCTTTTTTTTTTTTTTTAATTTTCCAAAAGAAGGAACAGAGAATTGGGCCAGGTGAGGGTAGTCCCTCAAAGGCCCAGTCATCTGTTCTTAACGCTACCTCGCTAATGCGGGAAATGGCGAATAGTTTGAAAGAAAAAAAAAATATATTTATATATATATATATATATATATATATATATATATATATATATATATATATATATATATATATATATATATATATATATATATATATATATATATACATGTATATATATATATATATATATATATATATATATATATATATATATATATATATATATATATATATATATATATATATATATATATATATATATATATATATATATATATATTCCTATAAGTCCACGGGGAAAATGAAACACGATAAGTTCCCAAGTGCACTTTCGTGTAATAATCACATCATCAGGAGAGACACAAGAGAAAAATATAACAGTTACTTGATATACAACGAAGAGACGTAGCTAGGACGCCATTTGGTAAACATGCGATTGTCCAAGACAGACAACGAGCGCATCATGAACTTATTATGTGGACAAGAGAGTGAATTGTTTACAAATCTTATCAACAATAAATCATGGAGATCAGAATCCATAATTTCACTTTGCCTACGTTCTTATTATCCTTTGAAGTTTGAAAATCATTTTGTATTACTTGTATCAGTGACCAATAGATTGCATTACTCATCCTGAAATTTATGCCCTTGATTAAATGAATTTCATTGAGCTGCGAGTAGTACAGATTAACATAAACACACTGAAATATCCTTATCATTGATGTCCAAATGCAACAGATTTGTTTTGTTAAGTTATCAGTATCAAGAAATAATTAATGTCATGACGGTTTATACCTTTTCTAAATCAAGCAAAACTTATGACCTTACTCATAGGTCACGATCGTTAAAATCAAGACATAAAAATCTATCTTTCCTTGATAATCATCTTACTTATTTTGCTTGATTGACAATGAAGCATCAGGGTTGACCCCACCCAGGATCTATTACCCTCCTCCTATCCTTCTCTTCCTCACCACACAACAAACTATTTTAAAATCCTTCAACTGCCATAAGTATCTCCTCCCCCAACCATCAATAATCAAGACAGACATTCATAGCTTTTGTGTCCAGTTATCATTAGCTTTTGTGTCCAGTTATCATTAGCTTTTAGGTATTTAGTGTTTATTTCATTATTGTGGCTCAATGACCTTTAACTGTACATTGTCACTGTATCCACCATCATTATATACATCTTGTTATACATTTAATGACCTTTAACTGTACATTGTCACTGTATCCACCATCATTATATACATCTTGTTATACATTTAATGACCTTTAACTGTACATTGTCACTGTATCCACCATCATTATATACATCTTGTTATACATTTAATGTACTTTAACTGTACATTGTCACTGTATCCACCATCATTATATACATCTTGTTATACATTTAATGACCTTTAACTGTACATTGTCACTGTATCCACCATCATTATATACATCTTGTTATACATTTAATGACCTTTAACTGTACATTGTCACTGTATCCACCATCATTATATACATCTTGTTATACATTTAATGACCTTTAACTGTACATTGTCACTGTATCCACCATCATTATATACATCTTGTTATACA
>NC_092293.1:4163183-4185683 GCF_036320965.1 Panulirus ornatus
TATACATACACGTCCTCACACGCAAATATACATACCTACACAGCTTTCCATGGTTTACCCCAGACGCTTCACATGCCTTGATTCAATCCACTGACAGCACGTCAACCCCGGTATACCACATCGCTCCAATTCACTCTATTCCTTGCCCTCCTTTCACCCTCCTGCATGTTCAGGCCCCGATCACACAAAATCTTTTTCACTCCATCTTTCCACCTCCAATTTGGTCTCCCTCTTCTCCTCGTTCCCTCCACCTCGGACACATATATCCTCTTGGTCAATCTTTCCTCACTCATTCTCTCCATGTGCCCAAACCATTTCAAAACACCCTCTTCTGCTCTCTCAACCACGCTCTTTTTATTTCCACACATCTCTCTTACCCTTACGTTACTTACTCGATCAAACCACCTCACACCACAGATTGTCCTCAAACATCTCATTTCCAGCACATCCATCCTCCTGCGCACAACTCTATCCATAGCCCACGCCTCGCAACCATACAACATTGTTGGAACCACTATTCCTTCAAACATACCCATTTTTGCTTTCCGAGATAATGTTCTCGACTTCCACAAAATTCTTCAAGGCTCCCAGTATTCCCCCCCCCCCCTCCCCCACCCTATGATCCACTTCCGCTTCCATGGTTCCATCCGCTGCCAGATCCACTCCCAGATATCTAAAACACTTCACTTCCTCCAGATTTTCTCCATTCAAACTCACCTCCCAATTGACTTGACCCTCAACCCTACTGTACCTAACAACCTTGCTCTTATTCACATTTACTCTTAACTTTCTTCTTTCACACATTTAACCAAACTCAGTCACCAACTTCTGCAGTTTCTCACATGAATCAGCCACCAGCGCTGTATCATCAGCGAACAACAACTGACTCACTTCCCAAGCTCTCTCATCCCCAACAGACTTCATACTTGCCCCTCTTTCCAAAACTCTTGCATTCACCTCCCTAACAACCCCATCCATAAACAAATTAAACAACCATGGAGACATCACACACCCCTGCCGCAAACCTACATTCACTGAGAACCAATCACTTTCCTCTCTTCCTACACGTACACATGCCTTACATCCTCGATAAAAACTTTTCACTGCTTCTAACAACTTGCCTCCTACACCATATATTCTTAATACCTTCCACAGAGCATCTCTATCAACTCTATCATATGCCTTCTCCAGATCCATAAATGCTACATACAAATCCATTTGCTTTTCTAAGTATTTCTCACATACATTCTTCAAAGCAAACACCTGATCCACACATCCTCTACCACTACTGAAACCACACTGCTCGTCCCCAATCTGATGCTCTGTACATGCCTTCACCCTCTCAATCAATATCCTCCCATATAATTTACTAGGAATACTCAACAAAGTTATACCTCTGTAATTTGAGCACTCACTCTTATCCCCTTTGCCTTTGTACAATGGCACTATGCACGTATTCCGCCAATCCTCAAGCACCTCACCAAGAGTCATACATACATTAAATAACCTTACCAGCCAGTCAACAATACAGTCACCCCTTTTTTAATAAATTCCACTGCAATACCATCCAAACCTGCTGCCTTGCCGGCTTTCATCTTCCGCAAAGCTTTTACTACCTCTTCTCTGTTTACCAAATCATTTTCCCTAACCCTCTCACTTTGCACACCACCTCGACCAAAACACCCTATATCTGCCACTCTATCATCAAACACATTCAACAAACCTTCAAAATACTCACTCCATCTCCTCATATCACCACTACTTGTTATCACCTCCCCATTTGCGCCCTTCACTGAAGTTCCCATTTGCTCCCTTGTCTTACGCACTTTATTTACCTCCTTCCAGAACATCTTTTTTTTCTCCCTAAAATTTAATGATACTCTCTCACCCCAACTCTCACTTGCCCTTTTTTTCACCTCTTGCACCTTTCTCTTGACCTCCTGTCTCTTTCTTTTATACATCTCCCACTCAAATTGCATTTTTTCCCTGCAAAAATCGTCCAAATGCCTCTCTCTTCTCTTTCACTAATACTCTTACCTCTTCATCCCACCAATCACTACGCTTTCTAATCAACCCACCTCCCACTCTTCTCATGCCACAAGCATCTTTTGCGCAATCCATCACTGATTCCCCAAAATACATCCCATTCCTCCCCCACTCCCCTTACTTCCATTGTTCTCACATTTTTCCATTCTGTACTCAGTCTCTCCTGGTACTTCCTCACACAAGTCTCCTTCCCAAGCTCACTTACTCTCACCACCCTCTTCACCCCAACATTCACTCTTCTTTTCTGAAAACCCATACAAATCTTCACCTTAGCCTCCACAAGATAATGATCAGACATCCCTCCAGTTGCACCTCTCAGCACATTAACATCCAAAAGTCTCTCTTTCGCCCGCCTGTCAATTAACACGTAATCCAATAACGCTCTCTGGCCATCTCTCCCACTTACATAAGTATACTTATGTATATCTCGCTTTTTAAACCAGGTATTCCCAATCATCAGTCCTTTTACAGCACATAAATCTACAAGCTCTTCACCATTTCCATTTACAACACTGAACACCCCATGTATACCAATTATTCCCTCAACTGCCACATTACTCATCTTTGCATTCAAATCACCCATCACTATAACCCGGTCTCGTGCATCAAAACCACTTACATATATATATATATATATATATATATATATATATATATATATATATATATATATATATATATATATATATATATATATATATCCCTGGGGATAGGGTATTAAGAATACTTCCCACGTATTCCCTGCGTGTCGTAGAAGGCGACGAAAAGGGGAGGGAGCGGGGGGCTGGAAATCCTCCCCTCTCGGTTTTTCTTTTTCAATTTTCCAAAAGAAGGAACAGAGAATTGGGCCAGGTGAGGGTATTCCCTCAAAGGCCCAGTTCTCTGTTCTTAACGCTACCTCGCTAATGCGGGAAATGGCGAATAGTTTGAAAGAAAAAAAAAAAAATATATATATATATATATATATATATATATATATATATATATATATATATATATATATATATATATATATATATATATATATATTTTTTTTTTTTTTCTTTTTTTTTTGCCGCTGTCTCCCGCGTTTGCGAGGTAGCGCAAGGAAACAGACGAAAGAAATGGCCCAACCCACCCCCATACACATGTATATACATACGTCCACACACGCAAATATACATACCTACACAGCTTTCCATGGTTTACCCCAGACGCATAACATGCCCTGATTCAATCCACTGACAGCACGTCAACCCCGGTATACCACATCGATCCAATTCACTCTATTCCTTGCCCTCCTTTCACCCTCCTGCATGTTCAGGCCCCGATCACTTAAAATCTTTTTCACTCCATCTTTCCACCTCCAATTTGGTCTCCCACTTTTCCTCGTTCCCTACACCTCCGACACATATATCCTTTTGGTCAATCTTTCCTCACTCATTCTCTCCATGTGCCCAAACCATTTCAAAACACCCTCTTCTGCTCTCTCAACCACGCTCTTTTTATTTCCACTCATCTCTCTTACCCTTACGTTACTTACTCGATCAAACCACCTCACACCACACATTGTCATCAAACATCTCATTTCCAGCACATCCATCCTCCTGCGCACAACTCTATCCATAGCCCACGCCTCGCAACCATACAACATTGTTGGAACCACTATTCCTTCAAACATACCCATTTTTGCTTTCCGAGATAATGTTCTCGACTTCCACACATTCTTCAAGGCTCCCAGGATTTTTGCCCCCTCCCCCACCCTATGATTCACTTCCGCTTCCATAGTTCCATCCGCTGCCAGATCCACTCCCAGATATCTAGAACACTTTACTTCCTACAGTTTTTCTCCATTCAAACTCACCTCCCAGTTGAATTGACCCTCAACCCGACTGTACCTAATAACCTTGCTCTTATTTACATTTACTCTTAACTTTCTTCTTTCCCACACTTTACCAAACTCAGTCACCAGCTTCTGCAGTTTCTCACATGAATCAGCCACCAGCGCTGTATCATCAGCGAACAACAACTGACTCACTTCCCAAGCTCTCTCATCCACAACAGACTTCATTCTTGCCCCTCTTTCCAAAACTCTTGCATTCACCTCCCTAACAACCCCATCCATAAACAAATTAAACAACCATGGAGACATCACACACCACTGCCGCAAACCTACATTCACTGAGAACCAATCACTCTCCTCTCTTCCTACACGTACACATGCCTTACATCCTCGATAAAAACTTTTCACTGCTTCCAACAACTTGCCACCCACACCATATATTCTTAATATCTTCCACAGAGCATCTCTATCAACTCTATCATATTCCTTCTCCAGATCCATAAATGCTACATACAAATCCATTTGCTTTTCTAAGTATTTCTCACATACATTCTTCAAAGCAAACACCTGATCCACACATCCTCTACCACTTCTGACACCACACTGCTCTTCCCCAATCTGATGCTCTGTACATGCCTTGACCCTCTCAATGAATAACCTCCCATGTAATTTACCAGGAATACTCAACAAACTTATACCTTTGTAATTTGAGCACTCACTCTTATCCCCTTTGCTTTTATACAATGGCACTATACACGCATTCCGCCAATCCTCAGGCACCTCACCATGAGTCATACATACATTAAATAACCTTACCAACCAGTCAACAATACAGTCACCCCCTTTTTTAATAAATTCCCATGCAATACCATCCAAACCTGCTGCCTTGCCGGCTTTCATCTTCAGCAAAGCTTTTACTACCTCTTCTCTGTTTACCAAATCATTTTCCCTAACCCTCTCACTTTGCACACCACCTCGACCAAGACACCCTATATCTGCCACTCTATCATCAAACACATTCAACAAACCTTCAAAATACTCACTCCATCTCCTCATATCACCACTACTTGTTATCACCTCCCCATTTGAGCCCTTCACTGAAGTTCCCATTTGCTCCTTGTCTTACGCACCTTATTTACCTTCTTCCAGAACATCTTTTTATTCTCCCTAAAATTTAATGATACTCTCTCACCCCAACTCTCATTTGCCCTCTTTTTCACCTCTTGCACCTTTCTCTTGACCTCCTGTCTCTTTCTTTTATACATCTCCAACTCAATTGCATTTTTTCCCTGCAAAAATCGTTCAAATGCCTCTCTCTTCTCTTTCACTAATAATCTTACTTCTTCATCCCACCACTCACTACCCTTTCAAATCAACCCACCTCCCACTCTTCTCATGCCACAAGCATCTTTTGCGCAATCCATCACTGATTCCCTAAATACATCCCATTCCTCCCCCACTCCCCTTACGTCCATTGTTCTCACCTTTTTCCATTCTGTACTCAATATCTCCTGGTACTTCCTTACACAAGTCTCCTTCCCAAGCTCACTTACTCTCACCACCCTCTTCACCCCAACATTCACTCTTCTTTTCTGAAAACCCATACAAATCTTCACCTTAGCCTCCACAAGATAATGATCAGACATTCCTCCAGTTGCACCTCTCAGCACATTAACATCCAAAAGTCTCTCTTTCGCGCGCCTGTCAATTAACACGTAATCCAATAACGCTCTCTGGCCATCTCTCCTACTTACATACGTATACTTATGTATATCTCGCTTTTTAAACCAAGTATTCCCAATCACCAGTCCTTTTTCAGCACATAAATCTAGAAGCTCTTCACCATTTCCATTTCCAACACTGAAGACCCCATGTATACCAATTATTCCCTCAACTGCCACATTACTCACCTTTGCATTCAAATCACCCATCACTATAACCCGGTCGCGTGCATCAAAACCGCTAACACACTCATTCAGCTGCTCCCAAAACACTTGCCTCTCATGATCTTTCTTCTCATGCCCAGGTGCATATGCACCAATAATCACCCATCTCTCTCCATCAACTTTCAGTTTTACCCATATTAATCGAGAATTTACTTTCTTACATTCTATCACATACTCCCACAACTCCTGTTTCAGGATTACTGCTACTCCTTCCCTTGCTCTTGTCCTCTCACTAACACCTGACTTTACTCCCAAGACATTCCCAAACCACTCTTCCCCTTTACTCTTGAGCCTCGTTTTACTCAGAGCCAAAACATCCAGGTTCCTTTCCTCAAACATACTACGTATCTCTCCTTTTTTCACATCTTGGTTACTTCCACACACATTTAGACACCCCAACCTGAGTCTACGAGGAGGATGAGCACTCCCCGTGTGACTCCTTCTCTTTCCCATTTTTTTTTTTTTTTTTTTAGAAAGTTAAGAATACGAGGGGAGGATTTCTGGCCCCCCGCTCCCGTTCCCTCTAGTCGCCTTCTACGACACGTGAGGAATGCGTGGGAAGTATTCTTTCACCCCTATCCCCATTGATAATATATATATATATACATACACACACATATACACACACATATTTATATATATATATATATATATATATATATATATATATATATATATATATATATATATATATATATATATATATATATATATTATTTATTTATTTATTTATTATACTTTGTCGCTGTCTCCCGCGTTTGCGAGGTAGCGCAAGGAAACAGACGAAAGAAATGGCCCAACCCCCCCCCATACACATGTATATACCTACGTCCACACACGCAAATATACATACCTACACAGCTTTCCATGGTTTACCCCAGACGCTTCACATGCCTTGATTCAATCCACTGACAGCACGTCAACCCCGGTATACCACATCGCTCCAATTCACTCTATTCCTTGCCCTCCTTTCACCCTCCTGCATGTTCAGGCCCCGATCACACAAAATCTTTTTCACTCCATCTTTCCACCTCCAATTTGGTCTCCCTCTTCTCCTCGTTCCCTCCACCTCCGACACATATATCCTCTTGGTCAATCTTTCCTCACTCATTCTCTCCATGTGCCCAAACCACTTCAAAACACCCTCTTCTGCTCTCTCAACCACGATCTTTTTATTTCCACACATCTCTCTTACCCTTACGTTACTCACTCGATCAAACCACCTCACACCACACATTGTCATCAAACATCTCATTTCCAGCACATCCATCCTCCTGCGCACAACGCTATCCATAGCCCACGCCTCGCAACAATACAACATTGTTGGAACCACTATTCCTTCAAACATACCCATTTTTGCTTTCCGAGATAATGTTCTCGACTTCCACACATTCTTCAAGGCCCCCAGAATTTTCGCCCCCTCCCCCACCCTATGATCCACTTCCGCTTCCATGGTTCCATCCGCTGCCAGATCCACTCCCAGGTATCTAAAACACTTCACTTCCTCCAGTTTTTCTCCATTCAAACTCACCTCCCAATTTACTTGACCCTCAACCCTACTGTACCTAATAACCTTGCTCTTATTCACATTTACTCTTAACTTTCTTCTTCCACACACTTTACCAAACTCAGTCACCAGCTTCTGCAGTTTCTCACATGAATCAGCCACCAGCGCTGTATCATCAGCGAACAACAACTGACTCACTTCCCAAGCTCTCTCATCCCCAACAGACTTCATACTTGCCCCTCTTTCCAGGACTCTTGCATTTACCTCCCTAACAACCCCATCCATAAACAAATTAAACAACCATGGAGACATCACACACCCCTGCCGCAAACCTACATTCACTGAGAACCAATCACTTTCCTCTCTTCATACACGTATGCATGCCTTACATATGAAAAATGTAAGAAATAATTTAGAAAACTGAAATTTCTATCTTGAAATGAAATTAAAAAATGAATATCACATTATGGCTCAACCTCTGGCTATGGAAAAGGGAAATGTATGATTGATTTACATAAACGTCAATAGTATTTCTCATCAATTTAACTACTGTATCATACTGCCTGGTCCACTTCTCTTATCATGAAACTGGAATATTGGCTTATGATGCTTCTCAATTATCTTCTTTACACAAAGTACAACCATATCTTGGATACATGAGGGTAGGTAGTTGGTCATCCGCCATAATAAAGCCTTGACAGCGGGAGACAGCGAAAAAAAAAATATATATATATATATATATATATATATATATATATATATATATATATATATATATATATATATATATATATATATATATATATATATATATATATATATATATATATATATATATATATATATATATATATATATATATATATATATATATGTTATCCCTGGGGATAGGGGAGAAAGAATACTTCCCACGTATTCCCTGCGTGTCGTAGAAGGCGACTAAAAGGGAAGGGAGCGGGGGGCTGGAAATCCTCCCCTCTCGTTTTTTTTTTTCTTTTTTTTTTTTTTTCCAAAAGAAGGAACAAAGGGGGCCAGGTGAGAATATTCCCTCAAAGGCCCAGTCCTCTGTTCTTAACGCTACCTCGCTATCGCGGGAAATGGCGAATAGTATGAAATATATATATATATGTATATATATATATATATATATATATATATATATATATATATATATATATATATATATATATATATATATATATATATATATATATATATATATATATATCCCTGGAGATAGGGGAGAAAGAACACTTCCAACGCATTCCTCATGTGTCGTAGAAGGTGACTGAAGGTGGCGGGAGCGGGGGGCTGGAAACCCTCCACTCCTTGTATTCTAACTTTCTAAAAGTACCTCAGAATAGATCTACTAAACATTTCGCTTCAAATCCACGAGTGACGTTATTTTCTCCTCCTTAGTTACATACACAGTGTACAGGTTATTCTCTGTGAAACATGTGCAAGTCTGTCTCCTCCTACTCCACTGATCTATGACCTCCTGATCTCTGCTACCATTACAAACAGCCTCGTTAGGTCACAGATGTCTGCTGATGTTGGAATTCCTCTGTGCAATTCCTTGTATTTTAAGATCTGACTTTTAGTTGATAAGAATTTGGAGAGGAGTCTACCTAACGGTAACAATGATTCAGAAATATACTATGTAAATATACCGAACCTCTTGTATATGTTTTAGCTTCTTTAATCGGAGAAAAAAAATTGCTATTAATTCCCGTCAAGACACATTGTAAACACGTGTGATAATGAATGTCAGGGAAATAAGAACCATGACAAAGGCAATGACTCAGATTAATGGCCTTGATGATAAAGACAAAAATGAATCATATGACGACGTGGGACAAACACAAGTTCCTTTGATATGATTAAAGCAGCTGGTGATTACTTCAAATGATGTTGAGGGAAAACAAAGAGAAAACTATGAGAATAACCTTTATTTTAGTGAGCTATCAAGAATTAATCTTGAATATGATAAACTAATGTCGGAGTTTAGTGAAGCTTGGGATGAATCTATGATATTTTGTTTGGAAAACGCAGCTGATGGATTCTTCTCTGTTCCTGAAACAATAGGTAAATCATCTTGTCCCAAATGGTGCCGAACAACCCTGTATGAGTAACGACCCTATATGAGTGGCTCATAGAAGACGTCACTGCCTATCCAGCCAAGCCGAGTGGGAGAGCTATAACCAGGAGGCCACACCTGGGAAGGTGTCACCTGGTACGTCCGGCTGGCCGGCGGTGGCAAGATTGGGCTGGAGTCAAGAACAAATACCTAACTAAGGCTGTTTACCCAGGCCACCTGGGGCCCCTGCCTGCCTGCCTGCCCGACCACACCTGGGAAACATAAGGAATAAGCGGAGATGCAGAACCTGCACCACGACAGAGGTGAGCTGTCTCCAGTCGCCATGGTAACTTGAGGAGAGAATGTTCGTGGCCTGTGTTGGCTGTTCACCAGCCTTACGTATACAAGAGGTGTGGGGGCGGGTCGTCAACACAGCTCAGTAAACAATCAACAGTGGCGGTTATAGGCAGTTAGCTGAGAGTTCAATTGTAGCACTTAATCACTGTCATAATGGCCTTGTCTCCGCCTGGCGGTCACTTGTTGTCACTGTTAGATTCGTGTGGTCCTCGACTAACTGTCACTCGCTGTAGTTGTTAGAGTTGCCAGGTTACGGGCCCTTACCTGTAGACAGTCCGCTGTCTGATCTTGTCTTACAGGTCAAATATTGTTTAGAGACTCGTCAAGTAGTTGTCTGGCTCGGTCTCTTATGATAAGTAGTCTGCAATATGTATGCAGGTATGTTTAGCGTTAAACTTTCTGGTTATTGACCGTCCGTTATCAAACCAGAATCTGTACCTTACGGCAAAACATAAGAATCACGATATTTGCAACATGATAACATGTTTGACCATCAGCAGGTAAGGTCATCAAGCCGCACCATACATACGTCAGACAGTAACATCAGTTGTATAACAGGATGTATATATGTTGTTGGATTTAAGGGCTATCACCTAAAGGTCATGAAGCCAGAATGTGAACCATAAGTTCAACATAAAATGATCATCCAGGTCCAGCAGGTAGCTGGAATTCGTGAGGATTTTTGGAGGGTTTTCGTGTTGTTGTGAGGAAGAGAAAGAGAGAAAGAGATGGAGAGGAGGAGGGTAACAAGTCCTGGTGTTCAACCCAGGTGCTCCATTGTCAGTCAAGCCAAATATCCAGAGTAATAGTAAAGTGGGTTAGTTTTGGGGTTTTAGGTTCACCGACCGCCTGAGTCAGTAAGGTCAACAAGTTAGTCATAACCACCAATCAAATATTGTTAAACACCTTCACCTGTTAATGATGGCTGTACGGCCATACACACTCACTAAATATTTGACCCATATACGTAATCCTATTTTTCCTTTTTTCTTTTTTTTTACTTTCCGCTCTATCAACTGCTGGGGTCATAACTGTGCTAAACGTCAAACTGTAACCACTATACAAATCATCCTGAACACATTTTCCAGAGGTTCAAGATCATTTTAAGACCATACACGTTCTCACTGCATATATGACCTTGTTCCTACGACCAATGTTGGATTCTAACGGAGAGCGACCTATGGAAGGTCATTAGGTCACTAATCCTTTATATGTTCCACTTTAAAGTCACCTAACAATCCTTTCAACGTATTATTGTCTAAATAGTTGGGACATGAAATATAGGAAGATGTACGTTCAAGGAAGACATATACAATGACAGAGTTACGTACAGCGACGACAAGTAGGACAGACAAACCTGAGAAATGGTTGTTGTTGATGATGTGAACAGTATTATTATTATTACCACACATCACCAGCACACCTTTGATGGTGCTCCTACACCTTCGTGGCTGCTGCACTCCACACAGGAGCAGGGGATGATGGCACATATCTATGAAGCTAAAAGTTTTCAATGAGACTGTGCTATTTCTTCCCTTCCCTGGTCGATGATACAGCCTTTCCCCAAGGTTACTTGTCATTCCTGGTGTAACGACTTATGGGTTGAGTCCGGTAACACCTTTTCAATAATAATATGTGACAGAGTGGAGTGACCAGGATGAACAGCGTGTTCTGCACCTCAACTGATTGATTGTATGATAAGAATATAGAGAATTACACACCATATATATCACTTGCAAGGCTCAAGCCAGAGATGAAGCATAGATAACTAGAAGGGTAGAATACCTTTACCCGGGATCAGTAGCACCTGTGGTAATGGACACACCTTTGTAATGCTTGATCACTTACAACTGATCAACTTTAATACGAAAGTCTTAGGTATTGTCCCTCAGGAAAACTTTTTATAAATATTTATAAAACACATATATATGTTAGATATACACTATCTCTAGAATATATCTTTACCTGGGACGTGTAACACTTGTGTGGATAGACACAACTTTGTAATGCATGATCCATTACACGAAATGAACTTCACTAACGAAGAGTTATACAACGCGTCGTTGAAGAACATTAATCAAATACCTATACAGAATTCTTATGTTACGTAAAAGATATTTCTTGATAGTAGTAAACACAAGAAATGGTGACGAAAGAAAAGGGATGTAGAGGTAAATATTTTGTTAAGAAATGAATTGCTCCTGCCTTAAACTAGCTCCTTGCAATGGATTTTGTTTTAGATACCCACAGTAAGATATATTGTGTGATTAATAACTATAAATGTTTATGTTTAACAGATCTTTTATTTCTTATAGTATTTCACTGATTCAGGTTTAAGAACCTTGGTTCTGAACAACCATTATAATGCAACACCATACATATTTACCATAAATAAATCATTTATCACAATAACCATTATGTTTGTACCAGATTCTTTAAGTCCTCAATCACGTTTGTTAAAATATAAGGCATTTTTCCGCCACATTTCAATACATAACATATATCTACACGTGTGGAAATATATGTATATGTTTTTATAAATTTTTCTTTGGCTTTTATAATCAAAGTGTAAGATATTAGTCTGAAGAAAATACTAGATAATATTATAGGTTATGTGTGTGTGTGTGTGTGTGTGTGTGTGTGTGTGTGTGTGTGTGTGTGTGTGTGTGTGAGTGTGTGTGTGTGTGTGTGTGTGTGAGCGCACATAGGAGTGAAAACATATTTTACACTTACAAGGTTAAGAGACGGGGCAACACGAGTGTACAAATCCTTCCTCAAAAGACTCACGTGATAATGATTAAAGTAGTCCACACACACACACACACACACACACACACACACACACACACACACACACAGAGCGGCGCCAGGCTGGAGGCGGGGCATCGTGACGTCACAGGCAAGTCCCTCCCCCCGCCAGATCCAAACATGTGTTGTGTGTGGTGATGGCGGTTCAAGATTTCCCACATTTATATTGATCTTTACATTATCATCCACTCCCAAAGTCACCTGGCATTCTTGTGTTTCAACAACAGACGTGATATATGCAACACCAGGCAAACATTGTACCATTATCTGATAGGTTAATTGGTGCACAATCAAGAACCAGTGAATTTCATCGCCGCCATAAGTAAGTAAGGAAGGTGACTTTAATGATGATAAATACGACCTGGTATGGCTGTGTCTACACACTACCGCCATCTGGTCAACCTGGTACGTACGAACCTTAACCTTAAAGTGGCCCACGTAAACGCGAACTTAAAATCTATCCATTTAACTGTCATTCATTAATTAGCATTTAAACACCATCTTTTAAACGTAAACCTTCCACTTGCATTATATTAACAAGTAATCTAAGATACGTCATACAAACACAAGGTTTAAAGCTGAAACTCGAACTTTTAAGTCCGTCAATTTAACAACTACTTTAGAATTAGCAAAAAAATGCGAATTTTTAACTCCGCCAAAAAGCAGCTTGTGTATATAATGCTTCATTTAATTGAACATTTTTAAAATCAGTTAAATTAATGGTATCCTTTGATGTTCATCATTAAAACATAAACCTATGAACTCTGTCTCTAGAACTAAGCACAAACTTTTACGTTCCATCATAGGAAAGGAAACTTGCAAAATCTATCAAAATTCGTCACATAACGCGAACTTTTCAACCCTTCCATTTACCTGGGCCACTCTTCCCTGGCTGCCATTCATATTTTGTACTTTTAAACTGTGACTTTATTACACTTTCATTCATTCATCATGACTTTATTACACTTTCATTCATTCATCATGACTTTATTACACTTTCATTCATCATTCATCATGACTTTATTACACTTTCATTCATTCATCATGACTTTATTACACTTTCATTCATTCATCATGACTTTATTACACTTTCATTCATCATTCATCATGACTTTATTACACTTTCATTCATCATTCATCAACTAGTTCGTCTCACTGATATTCCATTCATAAACTTCATTTGTGCATCTCATAGTTTGACCGCCATGTTGCATGTTTCCTTAATGTTTATAATTCTTTGTGTATTTAATAATAGAAGATTCAGTGATATTTCTCGTGGTACTGGAGTTAGAGTTAATAACTGAGATGGCATTATAATCTCTAACTCCAGTACCACGAGAAATATCATTGAATCTTCTATCATTAAATGCACAAAGAATTATAATCTTGATATAAGTGATTGTCTATACAAATTGCATAAATTTAGTGTTGATAAAATTTGTAAGGAATTCATCTTGTCCACATAATAAGTTTATGATACGCTTGTTGTCTGTCTCGGACAATCACATGTTTACCAAATGGCGTCCTAGCTACGTCTCTTCGTTGTATATCAACTGACTGTTATATTTCTCTCTTGTCTCTCCCCTGATGATGTGGTTATTACATGAAAGTGCACTTGGGAACTTGTCATGCTTCATTTTCACAGTGGACTCATAGGAATATACTTGATCACGCGCAAAATTGTGATCCTTTCCAATATATATATATATATATATATATATATATATATATATATATATATATATATATATATATATATATATATATATATATACATCCTTCAGTATGTTTACTTTCGATAATGAGGGACAGAAGAAGGAGCCAAGCAAGTAAATTTCGTCAAAGACATCTCTCTTTTCTAAACGCTGCCTCGCAAAGATTTTCATTAATTCAAATTGAAGAAACAGACGTATTTTCTATTGTCTGGTTAGCTCAGTGGCAGAGCGTGAGCCTCACACACTCAAGGTCGTGGGTTCGAGACCCACACCAGACATAAATTTTGTCTTTTTCTTGTTTCATTTTGTCCGCATCACATGTGTGCAACATTCAGTATGTTCGTCCAACGTTATAGTGAAGATCTTCACAATAAATTGGGGTTTTCGACCTTATCTGAAAGGGTCAGGTCCACCAAGACGTCCTTGAAATCTTCCAGAAGCTTCTGGCGATCCTCCTCCAACTGCTGGGCACATCAGAGTTAACATGGGCCGGACATCGGTTGTGGAACGACTTAATCTGCTTCCGGTAGTTAGCAGGGATGATAATGAGGGCTCTGACCTCATACCAGGTCAGCTTAGTTCCAGTCTATTGCTTAGTTCCAGTCTATTGCAACGACAATAAAAAGTAAAACATTTCTTCGTGGAAAATTGAGAGTAAAACACGACAGCAACATGGAGATTTACCCTGTGGTTATTTTGCCGGCTAGTCGGCAACGGTCGGTCAAACACTATTTTGCCGTGGTAATCTCAGTGCTTCATATAATACTATGTCACAAAATATGTTCTTGGGGGCGTAGCTCAGTGGTAGAGCACTCGCTTGGCATGCGAGAGGACCCGGGTTCAAACCCCGGCGCTTCCATTTTTTTTATTTGGGAAATTCATTGTTTTCAGTCTTTATTATATATATATATATATATATATATATATATATATATATATATATATATATATATATATATATATATATATATATATATATATATCGTCCGATCAGGGAAGTTAAGCAACGTTGGGTCTGGTTAGTACTTGGATGGGTGACCGTCTGGGAACACCAGATGCTGTTATCCCTGGGGATAGGGAAGAAAGTATACTTGCCTCGTATTCCCCGCGTGTCGTACAAGGCGACTAAAAGGGTAGGGAGCAGAAGGCCGGAAATCCTTTACTCTCATTTTCAATTTTTCAAAAGACAGAACAGAGAAGACATAAAGATATTGTAAAGATTTAACTAATATAAGATATAAGAATGAATGGAAGATACGGATGTAGCTGAAACAAGGAGTAATGAAGATTAAGGGGCAATGAAAATTATTCTGTAGTGAAGATAAATGTATATGTTAAAATTTTGTATTGAACATCAAGAAGTAATGATAATGATGAGAGTGTAGTGACGATGAGGGTTTAGTTAGGGAGTGGTGACAATTGCCTTTACAATGATAATAAGGAGGTAACACAATGAGGAACACAAACTTTCCAAAGCTACGTTCAAGTCAGACTTTGAACTAAGTTCGGTAAACAGAAGGATGATGTTAAGATGAGAGTGTAGTGAGGAAGAGTATAGTGATGATAAGGATATTGTCAAGATAGGTTGTAGTGAAGATACGAATGCAGTGAAGATACGAATGTAGTAGAGATAAGGATTATCAAAGAGTAAAGTTTATTCAAAATGATTATGTAGTGAAGATAAGAACTACTTTTAGTGAACATCAGGGAGTACAATGAAGATGGTATGGTAAAAATAACGGTGTAGTGAATAAGAGGGTATAGCGAAGATATAATTTAGTGAGAATAAGCTAGTAGTGAAGATACACTTTAGTGAATATGAGGTTGTAGTGAACTTAACCATATTGACCTGAGCCCCCAAATCCTCCAAACTACGTTCAAGGACGGATCCAAAGCCAACCGAAAAGGTTATTTCTCTGTGTATTGTTAGTGGTGGTGATGGTGTGTAGGTGTGTGTAATCATGTATTTGCACTGTATTAGGAGGGAGTTTTACACTCGTGGGGCCCCGTGTAAGTACATTGTTTGTGTGAGCGGGTAAAATCTAAAGCCTTCCTTGAAACCAGATTAGTCAAGATAAGTTCATATGAAGATGAGGTTGTAGTGAAGATTATGATAAGCCTAAGGGCTTGAACGTACATTTTAGGTCAAAGGCATCACCAGTAAACCCTGGCCAGCATTAAAGTTTATCCGTACACACACACACACACACACACACACACACACACACATAAGTGTGTATATATATCCCCAGGGATAACAGCATCTGGTGTTCCCAGACGGTCACCCATCGAAGTACTAACCAGACCCAACGTTGCTTAACTTCCCTGATCGGACGATATATATATATATATATATATATATATATATATATATATATAGATATATATATATATATATATATATATATATATATATATATATATATATATATATATATATATATATGTATATATATATATATATATATATATATATATATGCAAGACTGAAAACAATGAATTTTTCAAATAAAAAATGGAGGCGCCGGGGTTTGAACGCGGGTCCTCTCGCATGCCAAGCGAGTGCTCTACCACTGAGCTACGCCCCCAAGAACATATTTTGTGACATAGTATTATATGAAGTACTGAGATTACCACGGCAAAATAGTGTTTGACCGACTGTTGCCGACTAGCCGGCAAAACAACCACAGGGTAAATCTCCATGTTGCTGTCGTGTTTTCCTCTCAATTTTCCACGAAGAAATGAGTTTTAATTTTTTATTTTCGTTGCAATAGACTGGAACTAAGCAATAGACTGGAACTAAGCAATAGACTGGAACTAAGCTGACCTGGTATGAGGTCAGAGCCCTCATTATCATCCCTGCTAACTACCGGAAGCAGATTAAGTCGTTCCACAACCGATGTCCGGCCCATGTTAACTCTGATGAGCCCAGCAGTTGGAGGAGGATCGCCAGAAGCTTCTGGAAGATTTCAAGGACGTCTTGGTGGACCTGACCCTTTCAGAAAAGGTCGAAAACCCCAATTTATTGTGAAGATCTTCACTATAACGTTGGACGAACATACTGAATGTTGCACACATGTGATGCGGACAAAATGAAAAAAGAAAAAAACAAAAAATTATGTCTGGTGTGGGTCTCGAACCCACGACCTTGAGTGTGTCAGACTCACGCTCTACCACTGAGCTAAAAAGACAATAGAAAAATACGTCTGTTTCTTCAATTTGAATTAATGAAAATCTTTGCGAGGCAGCGTTTAGAAAAGAGAGATGTCTTTGACGAAATTTACTTGTTTGGCTCCTTCTTCTGTTCCTCATTATCGAAAGTAAACATACTGAAGGATATATATATATATATATATATATATATATATATATATATATATATATATATATATATATATATATACATATATATATATATTATTATATTTTTTTATTATACTTTGTCGCTGTCTCCCGCGTTTGCGAGGTAGCGCAAGGAAACAGACGAAAGAAATGGCCCCCCCCCCCATACACATGTATATACATACGTCCACACACGCAAATATACATACCTACACAGCTTTCCATGGTTTACCCCAGACGCTTCACATGCCTTGATTCAATCCACTGACAGCACGTCAACCCCGGTATACCACATCGCTCCAATTCACTCTATTCCTTGCCCTCTTTTCACCCTCCTGCATGTTCAGGCCCCGATCACACAAAATCTTTTTCACTCCATCTTTCCACATCCAATTTGGTCTCCCTCTTCTCCTTGTTCCCTCCACCTCCGACACATATATCCTCTTGGTCAATCTTTCCTCACTCATCCTCTCCATGTGCCCAAACCACTTCAAAACACCCTCTTCTGCTCTCTCAACCACGCTCTTTTTATTTCCACACATCTCTCTTACCCTTACGTTACTCACTCGATCAAACCACCTCACACCACACATTGTCCTCAAACATCTCATTTCCAGCACATCCATCCTCCTGCGCACAACTCTATCCATAGCCCACGCCTCGCAACCATACAACATTGTTGGAACCACTATTCCTTCAAACATACCCATTTTTGCTTTCCGAGATAATGTTCTCGACTTCCACACATTCTTCAAGGCCCCCAGGATTTTCGCCCCCTCCCCCACCCTATGATCCACTTCCGCTTCCATGGTTCCATCCGCTGCCAGATCCACTCCCAGATATCTAAAGCACTTCACTTCCTCCAGTTTTGCTCCATTCAAACTCACCTCCCATTTGACTTGACCCTCAACCCTACTGTACCTAATAACCTTGCTCTTATTCACATTTACTCTTAACTTTCTTCTTCCACACACTTTTCCAAACTCAGTCACCAGCTTCTGCAGTTTCTCACATGAATCATCCACCAGCGCTGTATCATCAGCGAACAACAACTGACTCACTTCCCAAGCTCTCTCATCCCCAACAGACTTCATACTTGCCCCTCTTTCCAAAACTCTTTCATTTACCTCCCTAACAACCCCATCCATAAACA
Organism: Panulirus ornatus; assembly: GCF_036320965.1. Classification (NCBI taxonomy): domain Eukaryota; kingdom Metazoa; phylum Arthropoda; class Malacostraca; order Decapoda; family Palinuridae; genus Panulirus; species Panulirus ornatus. Next base: position 4,181,957 of record NC_092293.1, read on the forward strand.
AATTAAACAACCATGGAGACATCACACACCCCTGCCGCAAACCTACATTCAATGAGAACCAATCACTTTCCTCTCTTCCTACACGTACACATGCCTTACATCCTCGATAAAAACTTTTCACTGCTTCTAACAACTTTCCTCCCACACCATATATTCTTAATACCTTCCACAGAGCATCTCTATCAACTCTATCATATGCCTTCTCCAGATCCATAAATGCTACATACAAATCCATTTGCTTTTCTATGTGTATGTGTATGTGTATGTGTATATGTATATATGTATATATATATGTATGTATATATATATGTATATTATCCCTGGGGATAGGGGTGAAAGAATATATATATATACATATATATATATTGGAAAGGATCACAATTTTGCACGTGATCAAGTATATTCTTATGAGTCCACGGGTAAAATAAACACGATAAGTTCCCAAGTGCACTTTCGTCTAAAACTCACATCATTAGGGAAGACACAAGAGAGAAATATAACAGTCAGTTTATATACAACGAAGAGACGTAGCTAGGACGCCATATGGTAAACATGTGATTGTCCAAGACAGACAACAAGCGTATCATAAACTTATTATGTGGACAAGAAAGTGAATTGTTTACAAATTTTATCAACAAAAAAAAGTTATCCAATTCGTGTAGACAATCACTAATATTGACTATAATTCTTTGTTTATCCCGTAATAGAAGATTCAATGATATTTCTGGTGGTACTGGAGTTAGAGTTAATAACTGAGATGGCATTATTAACTCTAATTCCAGTACCACGAGAAATATCATTGAATCTTCTATTATCAAATACACAAAGAATTATAAACCTTAAGGAAAACAACATGGCGGTCAAAAATAAGCTGCAGGAATGAAGTTTATGAATGGAATATTATTGAGACGATCCAAATGACGAATGAATGAGAGCGTAGTCAACATACAATATAAAAGGACATATTATGAATGGCAGCCAGGCAAGTAACGGCCCAACTGAATGGAAGGATTTAAAAGTTCGCGTTATATGACGAATTTTGATAGATTATCCAAATTTCCATTCCAGTTATGAAACTTAATGGTTGTGTTCAGTTCTAGAGACAAAGTTAAAAGGTTTGTGTTTCAGAGATGAACCACAAAGGATATCGTTAAATTAACTGACATTACAATTTATCAATTAAGTGAATCATTTTGTACAATAGCTGTAATTTGACAAAGTTAAAAGTTCGCAATTTCATTACAATTCTAATTCAAAAGTTTCAGTTTCAATGATGGTTTGCACAAGTTTAACGTACATTTAAGGTTTCTGTTTATATGACGCATCTTAAAGGACTCTGTTAAAATAACGCAGCAGGAAGGTTTACGTTCAAATGACGGTGGATAAATGTTTATTGATGAATGGTAGATTTAGATGGTAGATTTACTGTGTCTTCACCAACAATTGGAAAACAGTGACTGCCCCACGGTATCTTCACTACCACTGAGGTTACACTAACTGCATTACTATATCATTAAAATCATGATCACAATATCTTCCTTACTGTAGCTTCACCAACAATTGGAAAACAGTGACCACCTCACGGTATCTTCACTACCACTGGGATTACAATAACTTCACAACTATATACTTAAAACTGGATTAGAGTAAGTTACTGTATCTTCACAAATAACTAGACAACAGTGACCGTCATACTGTATCTTCACTACCATTGAAATTACAATAAATGCATTACTATATGCATAAGACTGGATTAGAATAACTTTCTTAATATATCTTCACTAACCACTGGACAACAGCGACCGCTCAACTGTATCTTCACTACAACTGAGATTACAGTAACTGTATTACTATATCATTGAAACTGGATTAGAATACCTTACTGTACCTTCACCAACAATTGGAAAACAGTGACCACCCCACGGTATCTTCACTACCTCTGGGATCACAGTGACTTCACAACTATATCCTTAAAACTGGATTAGAGTAAGTTACTGTATCTTCACAAATAACTAGACAACAGTGACCGTCATACTGTATCTTCACTACCACTAAAATTACAGTAAATGCATTACTATATCCATAAGACTGGATTAGAATAACTTTCTTAATATATCTTTAATAACAACTGGACAACAGCGACCGCTCAACTGTATCTTCACTACTACGGAGATTACAGTAACAGCATTTCTATATCCTTGATACTCGATTCAAATAACTTCCTGATTATATCTTCACTACCAACTGGAGTATAGTCACTTTATTCATATACCTCCAATACAGTGTGTTACATTGCCAGTAGTGTACATATAACAAATATATATTAACATATTCCCAGTCTGGGTTGACATACACACAGTACGTAAAGAAGAGGTTATTTCTTATATTTGCTCTCGTTCTCCCAGTCTCCCCAAAGATCCAATACCAAACGTCATTGACCAAAGAAAGTCTCAGTTTATCTTTCGTGATTTTTGTTTGAAACATATAACTTCACTACTATGTGAGAGTTGAAATTCACCATATTTCCGTAAGTATCCAGGATATACTTTGTAATGACTGGCTTTCATTTTGTTCAGGTTAAGAGTTGGAGATTATCGATAGTAATGACAGACACAATCGATCATATGGAAAGGCCAAGGGTTTTGGAAATGGAACCAAAGCCCCAAAGAGATTCCCGAAGAAGACGACGACGACCACGACGACCACGATCACACAACCAGCAGAGAGTGGACCATTCCACATATACCCAGGATTATGAAATAGGAGAACAATACACGACCATGGAGGTTCAAGAAGAAACTGCAATGGTGCCTGACATGGGGCCATTCCCATCATACCCTGACATGGTACCATTCCAACCACACTCTGACATGGTAGTATTCCCACAATCCCCTCACATGTTCCAGGGTCATATAGAAAGTCCAGGGGTTTTGGAAATGGAACCTACGCCCCAAAGAGATCCCCGAAGAAGACGACGACGACGACGACGACGACCACGCCACCAGCAGAGCGTGGACCATTCCACATGTCCCCAGGGTTATGAAATAGGAGAACAACACACGACCATGGAGGTTCCAGAAGAAACTCCAATGGTGCCCTTGGAGGTTCTCCCACCACCCCCTCCGGAAGAAGTAGTCCCACCACCCCGTCCCCGGGAACTTCCTACACCAACCTGTTCCCAGGAACTTCTCCCTGTACCCCGTTCCGTGGAAATTCTCCCTATACCCCGTCCCCTGGTTCTGCTTCCACTACTCCGTTCTCGCCAACTTCCACCACCCCTTACCCCGGAACTTCTCCCACCACCCACTCCCTTGGTTATCATCCCACCATCCCGTCCCCTGGCTCTCCTCCCACCAACCAGAACCAGTCACCTGGATCTCCTCCCACTACCTTTTCCCCTGCTTCTCCCAGCACCCCGTCTCTTGGCTCTACTCCCACCACCCCGTCTATTGGCAATACTCCCAGTACCCCGTCGCCTGGCTCTACTCCCACCACCCAGTCGCTCGGAAATCCCCATACTCCTGTCCCCAGGGAATACTTCCACCACCCCGTCCCCTGGCACAACTACCACTACCCCTGTCTTCCGCCTCGACCTTGGAGTTTCCGGAGAAGCCTCCAGAGTTGACTGCTGCCATGGTCCTAGTGAGTGCAGAAAAAAGCCTCGCTCCACTTTCCGACGTACCTTATCCCGTTGTCTCAGGTGGCTCGGCAGGATCACTTGCCCCTG
>NC_092293.1:4190683-4218183 GCF_036320965.1 Panulirus ornatus
ATAACATCCTTAATGAATCTTCACGAAAATCTAGACTACAGTGACCGCACCCTTTATCTTCACTACCACTGAGGTTACACTAACTGCATTACTATATCATTAAAATCAGTATCAGAATATCTTCCTTACTGTAGCTTCACCAACAATTGGAAAACAGTGACCACCTCACGGTATCTTCACTACCACTGGGATTACAGTAACTTCACAACTATATCCTTAAAATTCTATTAGAGTTACTGTATCTACATAAACAACTGGACAACAGTGACTGTCATACTGTATCTTCACTACCATTGAAATTACAATAAATGCATTACTATATCCATAAGACTGGATTAGAATAACCTTTTTAATATATCTTCACTAATCACTGGACAACAGCGACCGCTCAACTGTATCTTCACTACAACTGAGATTACAGTAACTGCATTACTATATCATTAAAACTGGATTAGAATATCTTCCTTACTGTACCTTCACCAACAATTGGAAAACAGTGACCACCCCACGTTAAACCTTGTGGTTGAATGTCACAGTTTAAATGTTGGTATGTACAATGTTGACCAGATGGCGGTAGTGTGTAGACACAGCCATACCAGGTCGTATTTATCATCATTAAAGTCACCTTCCTTACTTACTTATGGCGGCGATGAAATTCACTGGTTCTTGATTGTGCACCAATTAACCTATCAGATAATGGTACAATGTTTGCCTGGTGTTGCATATATCACGTCTGTTGTTGAAACACAAGAATGCCAGGTGACTTTGGGAGTGGATGATAATGTAAAGATCAATATAAATGTGGGAAATCTTGAACCGCCATCACCAGACACAACACATGTTTGGATCTGGCGGGGGGAGGGACTTGCCTGTGACGTCACGATGCCCCGCCTCCAGCCTGGCGCCGCTCTGTGTGTGTGTGTGTGTGTGTGTGTGGTGTGTGTGTGTGTATACTACTTTAATCATTATCACGTGAGTCTTTTGAGGAAGGATTTGCACACTCGTGTTGCCCGTCTCTTAACCTTGTAAGTGTAAAATATGTTTTCACTCCTATGTGCACTCACACACACACACACACACACACACACACACACACATAACCTATAATATTATCTAGTATTTACTTCAGACGGATATCTTACACCTTCATTATAAAAGCCAAAGAAAAATTTATAAAAACATATACATATATTTCCACACGTGTAGATATTTGTTATGTATTGAAATGTGGCGGAAAAATTCCTTATATATTAACAAACGTGATTGAGGACTTAAAGAATCTGGTACAAACATAATGGTTATTGTGATAAATGATTTATTTATGGTAAATATGAATTGTGTTGCATTATAATGGTTGTTCAGGACCAAGGTTCTTAAACCTGAATGAGTAAAATACTATCATAAATAGAAAACCTGTTAAACATAAACATTTATAGTGATTAACCACAGAATATATTTTCCTCTGGGTATGTAAAATAAAATACAGCACAGGGAGCTAGTTTGAGGAAGAGTATTTCATATTTTAACAAGATATTTACCAGTAATAGCGTCCCTTATCTTTCGTCATCATTTCTTATGTTTACTATCAAGAAATGTCTTTTATCTAACATAGAAATTCTGTCTAGGTATTTGATTAATGTTCTCCAAGGATGAGCTACATGCCACACGTAGTCAGGTCACAGTGGTGGTGGTCAGGTCAGTGGGCGGTGTGTGTGTGTGTGTGTGTGTGTGTGTGTGTGTAGCTCCTGGGTTCATGTTGGCCTCAGCCACCCACCGGCCGGTGGTCAGGTCAGTGGACGGTGTGTGTGTGTGTGTGTGTGTGTGTGTGTGTAGTCCCTGGGTTCATGTTGGCCACAGCCACCCACCGGCCAGCCGGGCGGTAGTTTATAACTAAGACTGGTAGTTTCACATGCCACTTGGAGTGTCCCTCACTACAGAACTTGAGCAGCTCTTATCCTGAGGTGGAGCAGTTGATCCTCTCCACCAGGCTGGTACACTTGGTCTGCACCAGGTGGCTCCCTCCTGGTCATCCTGAGTGGTTGGTTGCTGTGTGGGATTTAATGACCACTGACTTGAGAAGGTCATTAGGCCAACCATCATTTTATCATCTGATAAAACATGAAGCAACGCCAAATATTACATGATCCACCTAAACTATTGAGAATGATGAAGTCTGATATTGTTACGTTACGTCATCCAATCTTGCCACTCACATGTTACGGTAATCACGACTACATATAGTGTTGTTACGACTGATATTACTGTATGTACTGTAGTAAAGTACTGTGGTTATGTGGACACCAGACGAGACCATCATTATGTTGTGTCACCAACATGTATCTATAATGCTTCAATAACCAGCATGATCAAGAAGGTTATAACAACATTATCCTTGTGTCACCAACATGTATCTATAATGCATCTATAACCGGCACGATCAAGAAGGTTATAACAACATTATCCTTGTGACACCATCATGTATCTATAATACTTCTATAACCAGCATGATCAAGAAGGTTATAACAACATTATCCTTGTGTCACCAACATGTATCTATAATACTTCTATAACCAGCATGATCAAGAAGGTTATAACAACATTATCCTTGTAGTTGTTGGATCAGTGTAGAGCAGAGCAATACCTGGTGAACATTACTCCCTGGTTGGTGGCCGCCATAAATACCACCAGTGTTTATAAGCTCACACATCACCAGGGGTTAAGATATGGTGTTATCCCTCACTGCTCTATATAGCACCAGCCACGGTGGGTCCGCCTCCAGCTTATACCTCACTCCTACTCTTCTATATCCCTAACTTCCTTGTGATCATCTCACTTTGAATAACTAGATCTTCATATAACAGTTGTTTGTTGTTGTTGTTGTTGTTGTTGTTGTTGTTGTTGTTGTTGTTGTTGTTGTTGTTGTTGTTACATGTTGTAGTTTTATGTTCTGCCACTGGACGACTCGTTCTCTGATCTTACCCAACATATAAATGTTTGTGTCGAGATTCGTCAGGTGTTTATCATACGGAGTCTGTAACACGTAAGTCTGTCTATCGTTCACTATACTGGATAGTAACTGGTAAAGGTTATTAAAGATATCTACACCAGAATCTGTGCCACACAACAAAACATACAAATCACGATATTTGCAACATGATAACATGTTTGACCATCAGCAGGTAAGGTCATCAAGCCGCACCATACATACGTCAGACAGTAACATCAGTTGTATAACAGGATGTATATATGTTGTTGGATTTAAGGGCTATCACCTAAAGGTCATGAAGCCAGAATATGAACCATAAGTTCAACATAAAATGATGGTCCAGGTCCAGCAGGTAGCTGCATATGAAGCTATGAATGTCTGTCTTGATTACTGACGACGTAGAGGGAAGGGTTTGGAAGGAAGGGGAGTGTGGTGGAGTTTGCTGGAGGGTTCTTGGGAGTGTTGTGAGGAAGAGATAGAAAAACAGACTGAAAGGAGGAGGGTAACAAGTCCTTGGCCTCAACCCAGGTGCTACATTGTCACTCAAGCAAGACATCTAAAATAATCGCCAGGTTGGTTGGTTATTTGGGCTTGTGGCTCATCCACTGCCGGGGTTGATAAAGTCAACAAGTTAGTCATGATCCCCAACCAAAAATACTTGAACACCTTCACGTGTTGAAGATATTTGTAAGGTCATACACACGCTCACTAAATATTTGGCCCATATAAGTAAGGTTTTCATCCCTATTGATTGCAAGGGTCATACCTGCGGTAAAGGTCATGTTATAACCATCAATCGAATCATCTTGAACAGTTTTCCCAGGGGTTCAAGATGATTCTGAGACCGTACACGCTCTCACCCTGTTCGTACGACGAATGGTGCATTCAAACGGACAGCGACCTATGGAAGGTCATTAGGTCACTAATCCTTTATATGTTTCACTTTAAAGTCAGCTAACAATCCTTTCAACGTATTATTGTCCAAATAGTTGAGACAGTGAAATATAGGAAGGTGTACGTTCAAGGAAGACATATACAATGACAGAGTTACGTGCAGCGACGACAAGTAGGACAGACAAACCTGAGAAATGGTTGTTGGTGATATTGTGAACAGTATTATTATTATTACCACACATCACCAGCACACCTTTGATGGCGCTCCTACACCTTCGTGGCTGCTGCACTCCACACAGGAGCAGGGGATGATGGACATCTTTGAGCAAGAAGGTTCTCCGACGAGACTGTACTATTTCTCTCCGTCCTTTGAGGATGACACAGCCTTGCTAAGGATGACTTGTCACTGGTGGTGACACAGCTGACGGATGGAGTCCTGTTACACCTTGTGAATAATATCTCATGACCAAAACAGTAGACTGGCTAGGTTGACAAGCGTATTGTGCACTTCAACTGACTAATGATATGATCAAGAAAATTACAAACATAAATATCTATTGTAAGGATCAAATCAATGATGAAAGAAATATAGTTTGAATGATTAATGAAACACAGTGTGGGAAGTGAAACAACTTTGTGATGCTTGGTCAGTTACAAATGATTAATACGAAAGCGTTAGGTATCGACCCGCAGGAGAACGTGTTTACAGATCTTTATAGAAGACATATCTATGTTAGATAAACGCCATATCAAGGAAATATCTTAACCTGGGACGTGTAACATCTGTGTGGAGAGACACAGCTTTGTAATATATGATCTACTCCACCGGTGAACTTTGACAACAGAGAGTTATACAACGCGTCGCTGGACAATATTCACCTAATACCTATAACGAATTTTTATATGATATACAAGATATTTGCTGGAAGTAAACATAAGAAATGATGATAGGAGATAAGGAGAGGGAAAGTACATATTTTCTTGAATGCTGAATGAATCCTGTTTTAACCCAGTTATTTTGCGTTGGATTTTATTTTAGATATCCAGAGGATAATATATTCTGGGGCTTATGATTATTATGCTTTCAACACATTTTTCAATTTCTTATCATTTTTACTGGCTAAAAGGCCTTGATTCTTAAGAACCATTCAAATGCAACACTGTACATATTTATTATAAATCATTCATCACATTAACCATAATGTTTGTATCTTAGTCTTTAAGTTGTCAGTCACATTCTTAAGTATATAATACATTCGTCTGACTCAAGTAGATACATATATCTCCATGTTTATATATATACATATGGTTCTTAATTTATTATCTTTTTATTCCAAGTTTAAGTGATCCTTGTAAAAGAGATAGTAATCATTACCTTGGATGACGTACCTGAGTCTTTATAACAGAAATAATGAACAACTCCTGATTGTTGAGGTTGTGCATACCGCCGGTTGAAGACCATTAGTTCACCAATGTTGTACTGGTAATGATAAAAGTCAACATGTATATAACTTTAATGTTTGACATATACTATGGATTCAGGCTTTATGACTGTTCATATGTTTTCAAATATACCAACATTACATTGACTCTATACGAAATACTACCATTAAATTGTTTGGTCATAAAGGAGATATTCTGATCACTCCAATAATACACATGTATGTTTACCTGGTACAAAGAGATCCGTCATATTGTAAAGCCCTGTGCCAGCCAGGCAGCCAGCCTCCCTAACAACAAACTACCTGTTAGTCAAGATCAGATATAGAGCCGGGTTGAGGTGAGGGCTCGTACCAAGCATAGACCTAGCGACCTGTCATGGTACAGACTACTCATATGGAGACCTGGTGAATCCAACACTTAGAAACATTCCATATTTGAGGAGACTTGGCAGGTCTAACTATGAACCAATTTCATCATGATCATATGATAAGACCCCGTGCCAATGCTGGGACAAATTGTAATATTGAATTGTATATTGATTTCATATTTCGATGGAATTAACAATAAAGATGAGTTGCCATAATTACGAGAAAACATGTCCACATTCACACTCACCAACCCTACCCAGACAACACGAGTCGTATTGATCATTTCTAAATTCATCGGACACATCCGGGAAGATACTTTTTTACCGTATTTACTTTACTTTAAAGTTACGTTCATTGGAAATAGAGCGAAACTAACTATCTGTATTACCAACAAAAATCACTATGAGGTATAGATATCTATCTACTAATGACGTCACGTCTGATGTCACTCGTAGTAATGGACACAAACTGGTGGGCAAACGTTTGACCTCAGATGAGGTGAAGTATTTTATCTTCAATATGATTGTTAACATGGAATAATGTACCAGTTAGAGTGGTTGGAAGCAGCATTATAGATACGTTTCACAATAAACTTGATAAATATTTCCCTTCAAGTTCAAGACTAACATTATTTGCGACTCATCATTAGTCACACTGACAATATACAGGTTTATCTTTAGATTATCTGTATGTCTTCCACTACAGTAATGTGTGAGTTCCTGATATCTTCCACTACACTAATGTGTGAGTTTCTGATATCTTCCACTACACTAATGTATGAGTTCCTGATATCTTCCACTACACTAATGTATGAGTTCCTGATATCTTCCACTATCACCATCAGCCTCAAAGTGACCCAGTGGTCCACTGCTGTATGGATACCTTTACATTCCTTTGTATAATGGAATGTTTGTAACAACACAGTAATTAATCACATCTGAGCAATCGGGAATTTGACAAGGCATTATCAGCTCTACGTCCTATTGGCGGGCCATCATAGAGCTATAAGGCTGTGGTCATGTTTGTCTGGATGTTGATGACAGGGGCTTCCTCTCTTATGTGAATGGCTTCTAATCTCTGTAGTCTCCTGCGATCACTACAACTAGTAATGATTTTGATGTTATTCATTATAATCTCCCTCGTTAGTCTCGTTCCATGCTTTTGTTCATGATGATGCTTGATTCCACCTTCTTGTAAGTGGAGCGAGAGTCGGTGGCTCAGGGTGCAGGTGTACTGATCATGTTGAGATGAGTAATAATGGATATATGAGCATACATTGGTGTGTTTCCTGTATATGCTAAACTTAAACCTGTTTCCTTGTCTATGGATCATGGAATCTAGAAATAGTAACATACCATCATTTTCATTTTTCTACAGTAAATTTGATGGAAGGTACTAAATTGTTAAGTAAGGGGAGAAATATTTGTAAATTTTCATTTGTTCTTCAAACACAAAGAACATCATCTACATACCTAAACCAAATTGCATTAGAAGGTAAGATATCCTTTAGTAATTTTGTTTCAGAAAATTCCATATAAAGATTACTTAGTACAGGTGAAAGAGGGTTACCCATTGCCATACCAAATTTTTGAGCATAATAATCTCCATTAAATTGAAATACACAGTCTTTTATACACAATTTTATCAGTTCAATGAAATTTGACTTTGAAGCAGGTAAATGAATATCATCCAAGACATCAAATAAATATTCTAAAAGGTCATCAACTGGAACTTTAGCGAAAAGTGAGGAAACATCAAAGCTAACTAGTTTAAAATCAAAATCAACATTGATATTGTTTAGCTTGTTGACTAAATCTACATTGTTCATGATATCAGAATTTGATACCTTACCCAATAAAGGGCTTAAGAAAGAAACTAACCATTTTGACAATTCATATGTGATGGAGCCTACTGAACTCACTATAGGTCTTGCTGGAAAATTCTGTTTATGTGTTTTGATAAGTCCATACATATATGGCAATGAAGGGGACAAAGATGACAAACTTTTGATGAGAGAAATGTTACCTTTCAACAACAACTTCATTTCTTTATTGAAATGAGAATTAACTCCTTCTAAGGGATTTTTACTAAGTTTAGAATATGTTGTGTCATCATTTAAAAGATCATTCATTTTAGATAAATAGTTACTTTTGTCTAAAATCACAACAGAGTTAGACTTATCTGCCTTGTTTAATCACGTTAAAAACTATGATCATTGTATTGACTGGAATAACGCCATCTCAGTTATTAACTCTAACTCTATTACCAAGAGGAATATCATTGAATCTTCTATTATTAAGTACACAAAGAATTATAATCTTAATATTAGTGATGGTCTACACAAATTAGATAACTTTATTGTTGATAAAATTTGTAAAATGATAAGTTTATGAACGCTCGTTGTATGTTTTGGACAATCACATGTTTACCAAATGGATCTTAGCTTCGTCTCGTCGATGTATATCAACTGACATATTTCTCTCTTGTGTCTCCCCTGATGATGTGATTAATACACGAAAGTGCACTTGTGAGCTTATCGTGTTTCATTTTCCCCGTGGACTCATAGGAATATCTTGATGACGCGCAAAATTGTGATCCTTTCCAACATGGATTCCACACGGCTCTTCTATTTCTTCTCTACAAGCTGTCCTGGACTTTCTCTTTCGTTACTGCTTTCTCCAAATCGCTAATCAAGGCTTACCAACTGAAGTTACGGTTTGGATTCCTTAGGAAATGCCTTGATGAAGAAATGATGCCAAGATCTGTCCTACCTCAACGTTTGTTTCAGCTGTCTGGTCGACGATTTGACCAATTCCAAAATATTATTTTAAAGAAAAACATTGAATTAAAGAAACTTGAAATGGAGGAGGCTTTTCGCATTTCAAGAGAGAAGAAACGTGCCTTTCAAATGGCAATACCGACACATTGGAAGAACCGGATGTTGGACTATTGCTATGATAAATTAAGGAAAGAATGCAATAGGCTACAAGTGTCACTAAATTGTAAGTTGGACCATCTTATTGATAACAGCGACTGGACCAAGAACACAAACCCATCTTTTGTGGTAAACCTTACTAATAAACTAGATGAAGATTCCTTGTGTGCATTAGGTTATGGTTTGTTTTGTGTGCTCTGACAGGGAAGCCAGCTGTGTTGATGTCACAAAGTCTTTTTGTAATTTATAAAAATACAGTAATTTAAGTAAAGAAAAATTAATATTTCTAAGGGTTTAGTGTATGCCAGTTTGTCAAAACCAGTGGAAGCTAATTGCCCTAAAAGATTCATAAGAGCTATTAACACCTTAAAGAAAGACAAGGATATACATATTACTAAAGCAGATAAGTCTAACTCTGTTGTGATTTTAGACAAAAGTAACTATTTATCTAAAATGAATGATCTTCTAAATGATGACACAACATATTCTAAACTTAGTAAAACTCCCTTAAAAGCAGTTAATTCTCATTTCAATAAAGAAATGAAGTTGTTGTTGAAAGGTAACATCTCTCTTATCAAAAGTTTGTCATCTTTGTCCCCTTCATTGCCATATATGTATGGACTTATCAAAACACATAAACAGAATTTTCCAGCAAGACCTATAGTGAGTTCAGTAGGCTCCATCACATATAAATTGTCAAAATGGTTAGTTTCTTTATTTAGCCCTTTATTGGGTAAGGTATCAAATTCTAATATCATGAACAATGTAGATTTAGTCAACAGGCTAAACAATATCAATGTTAATTTTGATTTTAAACTAGTCAGCTTTGATGTTTCCTCACTTTCCACTAAAGTTCCGGTTGATGACCTTTTAGAATATTTATTTGATGTCTTGGATGATATTCATTTACCTGCTTCAAAGTCAAATTTCATTGAACTGATAAAATTGTGTATAAAAGACTGTGTATTTCAATTCAATGGAGATTATTATACTCAAAAATTTGGTATGGCAATGGGTAACCCTCTTTCACCTGTACTAAGTAATCTTTATATGGAATTTTCTGAAACAAAATTACTAAAGGATATCTTACCTTCTAATGCAATTTGGTTTAGGTATGTAGATGATGTTCTTTGTGTTTGACGAACAAATGAAAATTTACAAATATTTCCCCCATTCCTTAACAATTTAGTACCTTCCATCAAATTCACTGTAGAGCTTACAAAAATCCTATACATGAATATTATTTTTATTCACCTTTCCACATTGTTCAGTTAGCCTTTGTATTGTTATTCAACTTTGCTACCTCATTGGTTTTTGAGAGCTACACCTGGTTGGATTGTGATTATTATGTGCTCTAAGATCACACTTATTGTAAGTTGCCTTATAGGATTTTTGTAAGCTCTACTTTAAGATTTATATTGTATTCCTGATAAAATCTCTGTTTTAACTCTTCTGAAGACCAGCTCTTTCATGCCTGTCATGCTACAGTATAATTCATTTTCTCTTATCTTTGACCACTGTCATTCCATTTCCCTGCACCTTGTTTTCAGTTTCTGTGAGAAATGTTAGATCAGAGTCTCATTTTTCCACTTGACAGGAAATTATTTGGTACTGTTGGGTGGTGAGCACACCACTAGATAGCCAGCTGCGCCCTGCTAGTGATTCCCGTATGTGTGCAAGTAAATCATAGTATTTAAAGCCTCCATATTGCTCTGTCAATATGACAATGTTATGATAGTACAGCATAAAACAGGCGTGGCATGATGCCAGCAGTAGCAGACAAGTCTTTTTTCTCAAAGAAACCGAAAAAAAGGGCTCCTTCACTATTTTAAGAGCCACTTACTCCTTTGAATATGAAAAAAGATTCATCATATGAAACCCCTACAACTTGTATGACATTTTAAAGTAGCCTTTACCACGAACATATACAACATAGCTCTGAGAGTTCTACATTGCTGCAGGAATTTTCACATCACAGAGAAAAGTTTCATTTATGTCTGACCTTGGAATAGTTGGATTGTTGGTCTGAACAAGATGGCTGAGACTGCAGGGTCTGCTGACTTTTCTGAGGAGGGATTGGCAGTTTCTAGAAATTATGATGCTTCCTAGTCAAGCATCTGTATGCTTAAGTGCATGTAAGCCTTCTCCATTATTTGCTGCAACATCTTAATGCGCTTCATTTTGAATTAAGCAAGCAAGGGCTCAGGGCAGGATTCATCAAACTGATTTCTGAAAAATAAACCGATTATACTTTCCACTGTCAGGAAAATAGCTACATAGTTGCACAACAAACTGTATATCATATCAATTCTCTTAAATACAAGCTTAAACAATGATTCTTGACCTTCTCTACATACAGGTCATTTGCCTTGAGGACAGCAGCGTCTGTTGTTCTGCAAGATCTAATAGATCCATCAATGTGGAGGCAGACTTGCCTTCAAATATGCCTTGGAAAGTCACCAAACAGAAAATTAAGCAACAAAAATGCATTTTAAAGGTGCAAGTTTAAGGGCTACATAGAACTGAAAGGATGTTAAAATATAACCTCTATCAAAGGTACAGTTTCTAGATATCAGAGCAGCGAGGACATCTCATATATAAGAAACTAATGGAAGTTTTTAAGTCCTTAGCTGAACCTTTGATTGTGAAACATTCATCCCTAACACAATGTTTACATATTTCCTGTTGAGGTCAGATTGTTATCCTTACTACCCATTTTTTCTAATGTGCTCACATACGCTAAATAGACTCACAAAATTTAGGCTAAATAGACTCATAAAATCTAAAATTTTAACATAATCAATGACTACGAAAAACCTTAATTATCTATTTTCATTACATATGTAAAGTCTGTGGGACTTCTGTCCAGGTACACTGTTTTAGGTGGTGGAAAACTGGTTGTGTGACTGCTGCATTTGGGCCAGTTCAAGAGCATGTTGGTGAGAGGCTTCCAAACCCATTAGCAAATGGACCATAGTGTTTCATGTGAAAGTCTGTTACATTATTAAGGTCTGTAGGAGGAAAGTTCCCCAATATTTTAAAAGCACTGTTTGTATTAGTGGGAGTGAAGGGTACGTGGGCGATTGTCTCTGAATGGATTTTGGGTAGATTTTTCACAACTTTCCTTTTTAAAGGCGAGATTGGTTTGTGGGTAATTTTTGAGAAATGTCTCATGAGTATGTTTGTAAGTTCTTTGGGACAATGGATTTTACTGTGATGAGTCAGGTGTGCTTCATGAGTGAGGACTGGTGAGACGAGTGGTGATGTGGGTCTTTCGGTTCACTGTGTTGATGAAAGAGTGCCAGTTATCTGTTTGCCTCTATATGATAAGGTTAATGATAGATTTATATAAGAATATTGATTTGATCTCTGATTTCTATCAATGGTGAGTGGTTATGTGTAAGGTGGTTTCTTTACTTTACGATGTGTGTAATTTATGGGAGTAGGTAGTAGTTTGTAGGAAGCTAACAACCAGGGAGGTATATTACCAGTACTAACCGCCTGGGTATCTGGAGGGTTAGTGACGCCTGTTTAGTGATCCAGCACTCAGGTGGTCGCCACGTTGCACTCCTCTGACCCAGGTAGCTGTCTTTTGTATTGACTGGGTGAGCTGGATGGAGTGTGCTCAGGATGGGTAAGTGGTCAGAGGATGGTTGCCGTAGCATCCTTCCATGTAATGCTGGTGTGAGCAGAATGTTGTTTCACAAAGTTAGCTGCAGGAGCTGGTGGACTGGGAGTCTGGTTGGTTGGTTGGTTGCATAGGTTAAGTATACTGAGAAGTTACAGTTGAAGAAATTCACCTCAGAGATCATAAGTGTGAATGCTGAACAAAGTGGACATTCAAATCTTTAATAATGGGAGCATCTTACCGAGGTTCTGCTGTTGGGTAGTGTATCTTATGGGGTATGTAGAGTGAGGAGGTATGCAGATGCTGATTATCTTGCACCGAGTACTGTGTTTATAGGGTATTGTTGTTGTCTGTGAGCTGTTGTATGGTGTCAGTTGTGGAGAAAATTATGGTTTGGTGAATAAGTGTTATGAGTACCTACTCCTTGTCTGTTATTTCTTACAGCTGTGAGATCTGGATGCGAGACTAGCCTCTTAGATGAGTACTACAAGGATACTGCATTCTCTTAATTAGCTGAGAATTTCTGTGTATTTGTTCTTATCATTACTAGCACTGAATTGCAAAATCTTTAGTTTGTCATTGCAGTTCTGTGGCGTAGAATGATCTATTTGTGAAGACTGAAAATGCGCATTCTGTAATGCTATTTATTGGAAATTTGTGCTCGAGGTGAAGGTGTTTGTGACGGAGTTTTGTAAGTTATTTTCTGAATGGCTGCTGTACGTCCAGTGTTCTGAGTAGTCTCCAGTGGATGACAGTGATGTACAGAGGAGGTGATACCACTGACTGTAGTTAAAGCATAAATTGTAGTAGTGCGTTTTGATATAATTGGCACTATGAACACATGTCATAAGCTGAAATTAGTGGATAGATGACCTGGCCATTACCTCCCTGTAGTTAACACATATGTGTAAATTCTTCAGATGCCTGAGTATAACCTTAAATAACACACTGTACAAAAATCAACTTTACATCAGTGAATGACAGGTCTCAAATTGATCACCTGTTAGCTTTAAAGAGGTTGGTATGTTATCAGATCTTTTAGTCGTTATGTCATTACATTACTTTGAAAGTGAAAATACCATTTTTATACTAGTTTTCTGAAGAGACGTAGTAAGAGCAATGGTAAAGGGAAAAAAATCTTGTCAATCACACCAATGGGAAAAAGATATTGCTAAGCTCATTAAATGAAAAATAATATTGTTAAGCTTACTAAAGGAAAACAATATTGTTGTTAAGGTTATGGCAGTATAGATTTCCCATATAATATCCTTCATGTCGAAATATACAAGGAGTAGAAATATGGCATTAAATCAATATCCCAACGATGGTCTAATTCAAGAAACAAAACTGATAACTAAAACACACAACACCACAGTGGCAGTCGGTAAGGGAGCTGTGAACATGGTTTAATATAAACATAATGTTATGATCGTAGGAAGACTCTCCATATATGATATATCAAATAAGAAACAAAAATAGCCTCTAACATAGAAGCTAAAGATAACATGTGGAACACACAGCACTAAAATGTCCAGGACTAGAAATATAATAACCTCAAACACAAAACTGACTGCAATCATGTACATAAACTAATTTACTGGTAAACAATAACACTGAGAGGAATACATATGAAAATTATTGGTTTGATGCAAGGTACAAAAAAAAGGCAACTGGAGGTGTACAGTACATAGCAAAGATAAACAATGAAACAGTTTACATGGATTAGTAATATTACAACCAATTTTGTTGTCGCTAGACTGGTGAAGCCATAATGCAAGAATAAACTGGAGTCCAAATATAAGAATCAAAAGTACATAATGTGTTGTGAAAACTGGTACCAGAATGAAATAATTAAACACAAGAAGATAGATATCAGCATAAAGCATGGAAAATCCATGAAATGAAATTATCAATGGAATAATCATAGTTACACACATATGAATATTTCATGCAGTTTCAAGGAAAAACAAACTAGCTCAACTAAATACTTTAATGTGGCAACATGAGGAAAAGAGAAAAGCTTTGGAAATGATTTACATCTTGTACGACATTTTTACTTCACAATAAAAGTATTCTCTTAAACAGGGTCATCTTGGGGCTCAGCGAGGCCATTCCTTTCAAATTACAGTCTGCGTACACCATCCAAATATATTAGTTCGAATGGAAAATTTAGGTAGGCTAAACATTAATTGAAAACATCAGGGGGGACCCATTATCAAGAAGAGCAAAGTAACTTGTCAGCTTTACCTTTTACTGCAGATAATATCTGAAGAATTAATTTCAATGAGTCCTTAACTTTACAGAGATGCAGAAGTGTCTTGTTCCTCTGAAAAATATAAAGAACAAAATACTAATCAGCAGCGTAGTTACAAGAGGATGGAGGGTAGGCCCCAGGAACCACCGACTGTTTAGGGTTTTTATGATATCCAATTCTGCCTAGCTCCTAGGTTGCCATCCAGTCAATTTGGCCGTGATAATCTTGGCAAATCTATCCCCAAGGGTCCCAAATATCTAAACGCCAGTGGTAAATAGCACCTCGACTTAACTCAAAATATCACATATTGTTTACTTGACACTTATAGAGCCTAGCTTTCATGTGGTAATCAATAAGATTTGAAAAAGAACTTTGTCTAAATACAACACAAACACTTTAAGCAGCTAATGTTAGAAATGAAAAGAAAAGTACTAATCAATAATAACAAATATAAACAAACCGTAGCTTTTATTCTGTCCCTTACCACCATGCATGTCTGTTCAAACAAAACAAACTGACCAAAAATAATTCTTTATGAACGTCTCGATTAACTAGAATTTCCCAAGAAACAATAACATATAAGAGAAGTTTTAGTGTGCAAACAAAGCAAATACTTAAAACAGCTAACACAAAAGTAAAAAATAGATATCATAAATGATCATAAATTAAAGCCAGTAACTATCAATAGCTGTCGCTTACACTCACGAATGGCTGACCCGTACCATATTTTGGTCTTCCGCTTCACGTACAAATCTTGACCGATAACAATTCTAAATTATAATTATTATAATTTTCTTTAATCATTATATTACAATTTTCTTATGTTAATAATTAGTATAACAAACACAAACAAAAACTGTAGAACTATCAGAGGACAAATTTCAGGCAGCAACTATGAACAAGCGGGAAGGTTTGATCATTTCTCTCCTGCTCCTGCCTCTCTCTCCGTCTCCCATATGGCCTTCCCATACACCGAAATGATATATATATATATATATCCAGGTGAGGATATTCCCTCAAAGGCCCAGTCCTCTGTTCTTAACGCTACCTCGCTATCGCGGGAAATAGCGAATAGTATGAAAAAAAAAAAAAAAAAAAAAAAAAAAAAAAAAAATATATATATATATATATATATATATATCTGGCCAATTCCCTGATCAACTTTGTTAAAGTAGGTTGCATAAAATATACAAAATCACTAACCTCATTACAGGTTAGTATATTATAAGAAATAATTTCATAGATTTTTGTTTATTCTCCATAGATTTGAGACACTTTAAAAGCCTAGCTTGTATGCTAAGATTTTCATCCTCTGAGCGAAGCCATACAATAATCGTCCTTATCTACTCTGAGCATTGGATAGCCTCCTGATGATCAAGATTGCTGTTTTGGTTGTCCGTTTCCCTTGTTGCTGCTGCGCCTCACTGCACACCTTACATGAGTGCCTTCCACAGTATTAGGGACAGCTGCTGGGCCTCACTGTAGCTACTTCTGGGACGGTTGCCAATCTTCCTCGTATTCCCTCATGACCACAGCGCCAAACCGACTCCCGCCATCAGGCCGAAACGCACAAACATTTCTGACAAAATTGAGACAACCGCTTTCGCGTCAGTTTTGACACCAAGTGAATTTATACGACAATTACGTTCAAGATGCTTGGTTTTTCGTTCATGGATTGAACAGAAGCAACCAACGATGGTTGCTACTGCCCAATCCATGAAGTCCCCCCCACCACGGAAAGGTAACCAAGCTTCGGGGGGGATGGGTGTTTACCCTGACGCCAACGGAGAAACTCAATACAATATTTTTATTATAACTTTCCTTAATCTTGAAAAATGAATTAATCAGAGGGAAGAATAGCCCCAGCCATATGAAGATTGGCTAACCGACTCCTTGTGTATTGTGTAGAAAGTGATTTCTTTGAGGGTTGCTTTATGGAAGGCACGGTAGCGTCGGAAGAGTTTCATTTTTTCTTTGAAGACGAATGAAATTATCCCCGTGAATTTATGTATTTTTTTTTGGGTGGGATAATGTTCCCATTTTTTTTCTTTGTTTTTCAACGTCCCTATGTAGATATTATGTGTCATCCACTACCGGGAGAAAGCCAGACTTCCGCCAGATTAACGTTATCCTTGGCGAGGCCAAACTAAAGTTGTCTTGGTGTTGGTTCCTCAGTGATAACCCAAACACAAACACAAACACACCTCCAGTGTCCACTCTAGGGCCGTGTTCTCCTGCAGCACCAGCAGGAAGAAAGAACTCCGGTTCCTCACCAACTGAATCTTTTGGCACGGGGAGCGTGTGTCATCTCGACACGCCTTTTAACGCCCGTACGAGGTGCGGAGTGCAGTCGGTCTGTAACGTAGGACATGTCATGTGTTATTGGTCCCAGTCGGTCTAGAACGCTGGGCCTGACATGTGTTGGGGGACCAATTCGTTCTTGAATGGTGGGCCTGACAGGTCTTGAGACCTGCCATGTCTCCCTGAAGGTGGGCCTGACAAGTGGGGTGGGCTGCATTTCCTCATGGATGGTGGGTCTGGTAGGGCGTGTGGGCTGCAGTGCCACTTGAGTGGGCGAGGTCACTTGGTCAGCATCAGTGGGACGGTGAGGTTTCACTTTTGCACAGCGACCGTTGACGGAGAGTGTTGTCACGTCGGCAAGAAGTGCCTTCTTGTAGGAGGCATAGCAGGGGTACTGGATGACGGCAATCCCGCGGTCGTTCTCGTACGTGGATGCAGCCAGGATACTTCTCCGTGGTGGGGCTCGCTTCGTGGTTGGTGGATGTGGCCCTCCCCGCCACATGGTCACAGTGGTTGACCTATTTTACGTCAACACATTACGAGGTCAACCTTCACCAAATCCATATGGCGTTCATACCAGCTTCACCCATATTCCATTTCCTCCAATTCCACTTCTGGGTATTCCACCTCCATATCCACACAGCCAAATTCCACTCCATCCATAACTTCCACGTCAGGGTATTCCACCAATTCCACTCCATCCATCTCTTCAACGTCTAGGTATTCCACCTCCATATCCACACAGCCAAATTCCACTCCATCCATCACTTCCACGTCTGGGTATTCCACTTCCATGTCCACACAGCCATAGCCCATGTCAAATACATGGACATATTCAAATTCCATCTCCTGGACAAAGGAGGATCGTCCTACCTCCTTGGTGAACATTATTATATTGAGGTGTTCGAGGAAAGGTTGAGGGAGCTTACAAGGCGGAGCAGAGATGTTCACTCGACAGAGGTCACAGCTCAAATGATGCTCTCGTCCCGGCTCCCGCCCTTATATAACCTGGGAACTGATCATATCCTAGCATAGCTTAATATAGAGAAGTCTAATATAGTGAAGTCAATACTTTAATACAGTTAAGTTTATTTCTTGATAGTTTAATACATGTGTCTGACAACAGTTCCTTCACCCGTACAATGTCCCGTCACAGAAGACAAGGATTGTCATTATAATTCGTTTTTATCAGCAGAAATTAGATTAAAGTGACTAAAGATAAGTGGTTTAATATGTTATGTGTGTTCTCTGTCATCATAAAGATGGCCATCTACCCTGATGTGTAACGAAAACATCAATTTTGCCGACGCTGTGGTGAAGATAAGAACACAATGATATGATAATGTGGTCATACAATGGTGTAGTCAAGATGTTGTGTTAGAACTATGTAGTGAAGATGGGAGTATAGTGAAGAGGAGGATTTAGTGAAAATATATATGTTTCTTCACGCTGAGCCATTCCATATAGATGAATATATCTATAATCTAATTGCGGTAAATTACCATATGACTTTAACGGCACCAGCCAGCAGGAAATATGTCGGATATAGGAGTGACTGAATATTTTGTCGGGTACAGAAATAATTGAATATTTGGTACGATCGATCAAAATGCTTTTTATAGGCAAATGATTTCTGATTTTTCAAATGATTTTTTCCATCTGTTGGAACTGGTGTAAGTAATTAAAGATATGAAAACCGATGGAAAAGTTCAGTTTAACGCTTTTACGAATGTCTTGCTGCGTGTTTGGGAAGAGCAGTTAACTACAGGAATATATTGGTCTAATGTCCCCTGCTCGTCCAACAGCAGATATTGTATGGTCTGAGACATTATTTCTGGTGGAGGTGGATTCTCTCCGGCATTGCTTAAATCCCTTCCACAAACTTGCGCCATTTTGCACAAATACAGATCCGATATGATGCATTTCCCAGCTCTGTTACGTTATGGACCCTATTCATCCTAGCCTAACCTAGCCTAAATAAAAAGGTGTGGAATAATGTGCAACATTTCTCCTTCATTACAAGTGATAATAAACCTAGGCTATACAGCAACCAAGAACGTCCATATTTGTCTAACTTCTCACATGTCTGTGTCATCCGTCTGCAAACATGTCGACCATTACCATGAGGGCAATTGCGGCTTTTGATTTTGAATATCACACGTTTCCTCTCTGCCGTGAGATCTTCATACTTAAATAAAATGGTGGGCCGTAAGAAATATATGTCCATCGAAGGTCAACTATATGGCTCAGTTCCATCATCAGTTTCTAAGAAAACTGAAAAGATGAGGTCCCACCGAGATTCGAACTCGGATTGCTGGATGTCCAGAGTGCTAACCCTTACACCATGGGACCTGATAAGAAAAGATGTGATTTCATCTAAATGTTTTACATATAATCAACCAGAGGCCATTCCTCCCTCCCTGCCTGCAGGGTTCAAGGTTTTCTAGAAGGTTCTCGAAGATTCTGGGTAGGAACTGCCATTGAGAGGACGTAGTTATACGTATCATTAATGATATTGTTGTTGATTTTCTGATTTAGAAAGATAGATAGATAGATAGATCGATAGATAGATAGGTAAAAAACAGGTATTAGATAGATCGATAGATACCTAATGCTGTACATGTTAACTTTCACAGAAATCATTGACATCTGCGTTATTCTGCAAGAAATACATGTACATGGATGTAGTGATAATATGGGTTAGGTAGAAGACCAGTCGTGTTGAGATTGTAGTGAATGTGACCATTGACTTCAACCTTAATGGTGTAGTGAAGATAAAGTTGTAGTGAAGATAAATCTTGAAGTGACTCATAAGGTTGTTGTGAGTACAAGGATGCATCGTAAATGAGTACTTCCTACCTGAAAGTCAACAATTACAAAATTGATCAAGTATAACAACATCCTCGGACAACCAACTACAAACACCAACCATAGAGTGAACCTGACTGTCATCTAACGACGACCTCTCAAAGGTAATGATCTTACCAGAATCTTCGAGAACCTTCTAGAAAACCTTGAACCCTGCAGGCAGGGAGGGAGGAATGGCCTCTGGTTGATTATATGTAAAACATTTAGATGAAATTACATCTTTTCTTATCAGGTCCCATGGTGTAAGGGTTAGCACTCTGGACTTTGGATCCAGCAATCCGAGTTCGAATCTCGGTGGGACCTCATCTTTTCAGTTTTCTTCGATACTGATGATGGCCACATTATTCTGTACGTTATATATACATTCATATATATACATAAATATGTATATATAAACATATATATGGAATAATATGGTTTTATCAATAGCCGGAGACCATTCCTCCCTCCTTGCCTGCAGAGTTCATAGTTTTCTGGAAGGTTCTAGAAGATTCTGGTGAGATAATTGCCATTGAGAGGACGTTGTTATACTTCATATATCAATGATTCTATTATTGTTGACTTTCAGATAAAGATAGATATATAGATAGATAGATAGTTAGACTGATAGACTGATAGAGCGATATTTAGATAAGTATATAGATAGATAAGTCTCATCAATACTGTATCTTACGCCATCTCCTGTTGCTGGACATATGTTCAACCAGCATTGGGAAAACCTCCAGTAGACCTTAATGTAAAGCAAGATAATAACAAAACCTGCAATAAAAGAATACGATCAACTCCCCAGTGCAGAAATATTGTGACCAGAAAGTCTTCTAGCAAGATGTCAGACGCTTCCACGGGAATCACAAACATAACATCAAATATCTGAACATCAACAATAACAAAACTAATGATGATAATGAAACTATAACAAGAAAAATGATAAACATATGGAAAATAGTGTTCTAGATTATGCATCTAGAAAACAAACTTTAACGAAAACTGTGAAAAGAAATACCCATCTGGCTGATACGACACAGTAAAAGGACCATCCCACAACCAACTCTAAACTGAACCTGACTGTCCCCTAACAACGTCCTCTCAATGGTATTTATCTTACCAGAATCTCGTAGAACTTTCCAGAAAATCAAGAACTCTGCAGGCAAGGAGGGAGGAATGGCCTCTGGCTGCTGATGATAACCACATTATTCTATATATATACTTTTACCTACAACCGAAGGTTGACCGGCCAGCCCAAGTGGCTACAGAGGTTGCATCCATGAAAGAAACGGACCCACCAGCACACGAATTCGGTTGGCAGGTTGTATCGAAGAAAAGGAAAAAGAAGGTTGCCCAACCAGCCCAACCAGAAGGGTGTAGCAAAGAAACGAAAGAAGGCTGCCCAACCAACCTGGGTGGTAGTAAGGATGGCTGCTCCACAACCCCAGGTCGTTAGGCAGACTGTAGCCATGGAAGAAAGGAAGGCTGCTCGTCCACCAGCCCAGGTACCGAGTGAGCGAGTAGCTATGCTGGCTGACCCACCAGCCCGGGTAGATAGCTACGCCCGGATGGCTATATCGGGTGCAGCAAAGAAGCAAACCCCGCAACTACTCCACGAGGTTTGCAAGCCTGCACCCAAAAAAATGAAGACGAAGGTTACCACACTACCCAATGCACCACCACATGTCTAGAAAGGGAAAAGGTGGACAGAATGGCTGGAGGTCCTACTCCAACAACAAAATCACCTTAGGAGCCGAGTTCCATCCATTATTGAAAATACATACATATATATATATATATATATATATATATATATATATATATATATATATATATATATATATATATATATATATATATATATATATATATATATATATATATATATATATATATACATACAAACTACATTGCAACTTACATATATATAGAATCATCAAGCTTCACTATATTAACTTTACTATATTTAAATATAAACAAGGTCTAACCGAGGTTACTTGGTTGAGCAAGACGTGAGAATATCATCAATTGGCCCTCCAGCCCTGGGTTGAAATTGTTGTTCTGACGTATTTCGAGTTCAGTGCTGATACAGGACCATTGATTATAGGACTATCTTGTTAGTCTGTGTAACTTCGCCTGACCCAGTCCACGTCTTCAATGGCTTTCTGTTACTACAAACGGGATTACAAAGGAAAGGCTTCCTTTGTTAGTTTCATGAATACCTTCGTTCAAATGAAGGGAAAGACTATTACTATGAAGCGGTACCTTATCAGCAGGAAAGAGCTGCAGCAACGGTATGAAAGTTACTGCAAGATACATAACGAGCCCGTGGCTTCCAACGTAAACATCGGCCGCCATTTGGGTTCACTCGGCATCATGTGTGACACCAAGATTGGACCCGTTGGGAAACAGGAACGATACTATTCTGGTATCATGTGGCTCGATGGCGCAGGATCACCAACTGAAATGCAAAGAAAATGGAGAAAGCCGCCCAAACGTATCATGAAGGCCGTGCAAGAGAAGATCGAGAGGAATCGGTTGAGAGACGATATCGCTCACAGTATATTGAAATTTATACCCAAGACTTCCCCTGATCTCCAGACACAGCCAGTCACAGAGACCACCAGCCCCGCTTCCCAGACACAGCCAGTCACAGACACCACCAGCCCAGCTCCCCAGACACAGCCAGTCACAGAGACCACCAGCCCCGCTCTCCAGACACAGCCAGACACACAGCCCACCAGCCCCGTCCCCCACACAGAGCCACAAGATCCTGATATTGAGGAAGCAAATGAATTTCTCGATGATTTTTTGCTTTCACTGGAGAAGAACTGATGAGTTCCTTATAGACAAGACAAAATGTTAAAAAAGGAATCTATATAAGTTCACTTATGGAGTGAGATCTTTGACGGAGCTGTGCTGCCTATAGCACAGCCTACCAAAGGGTGATCTTTGCTGTCGTGCAGTAACCTCATGAGGGCGGAGTCCGGCTACACTTTCTTTATCGAGGAAAAGATCTCTGCACTAATATTGAGTTTCTCCGTTGGCGTCAGGGTAAACACCCATCCCCCCCGAAGCTTGGTTACCTTTCCGTGGTGGGGGGGACTTCATGGATTGGGCAGTAGCAACCATCGTTGGTTGCTTCTGTTCAATCCATGAACGAAAAACCAAGCATCTTGTTGGCCTGGATGATGAAGGTCAGCCACGAGCAGGAGTGGACGTGTCACTGCTGGATGATTGTTGGCCTGGATGATGATGGTCAGCCACGAGCAGGAGTGGACGTGTCACTGCTGGATGATTGTTGGCCTGGATGATGATGGTCAGCCACGAGCAGGAGTGGACGTGTCACTGCTGGATGATTGTTGGCCTGGATGATGATGGTCAGCCACGAGCAGGAGTGGATGTGTCACTGCTGGATGATTGTTGGCCTGGATGATGGAGGTCAGCCACGAGCAGGAGTGGATGTGTCACTGCTGGATGATTGTTGGCCTGGATGATGAAGGTCAGCCACGAGCAGGAGTGGACGTGTCACTGCTGGATGATTGTTGGCCTGGATGATGAAGGTCAGCCACGAGCAGGAGTGGACGTGTCACTGCTGGATGATTGTTGGCCTGGATGATGATGGTCAGCCACGAGCAGGAGTGGACGTGTCACTGCTGGATGATTGTTGGCCTGGATAATGATGGTCAGCCACGAGCAGGAGTGGACGTGTCACTGCTGGATGATTGTTGGGCTGGATGATGATGGTCAGCCACGAGCAGGAGTGGACGTGTCACTGCTGGATGATTGTTGGGCTGGATGATGAAGGTCAGCCACGAGCAGGAGTGGATGTGTCACTGCTGGATGATTGTTGGCCTGGATGATGAAGGTCAGCCACGAGCAGGAGTGGACGTGTCACTGCTGGATGATTGTTGGCCTGGATGATGATGGTCAGCCACCAGCAGGAGTGGATGTGTCACTGCTGGATGATTGTTGGCCTGGATGATGATGGTCAGCCACGAGCAGGAGTGGATGTGTCACTGCTGGATGATTGTTGGCCTGGATGATGATGGTCAGCCACGAGCAGGAGTGGATGTGTCACTGCTGGATGATTGTTGGCCTGGATGATGAAGGTCAGCCACTAGCAGGAGTGGATGTGTCACTGCTGGATGATTGTTGGCCTGGATGATGAAGGTCAGTGGTGTCGGATGATGGTTTACCACAGTCATATGTGTTCCGATCCTGAATACTGAAAACAAAGGCTTCGCCGGGAATCGAACCCGGATTAGCTGTTTACTAGACAGATGTGCTAACCACTACACCACGGAGCCACTTGTCACTGGCGGAAAAATTTCTTATTTATGAGCAAACATAATTGAGGACTTAAAGAATCTGGTACAAACATAATGTTTATTGTGATAAATGATTTGTTTATGATACATATGTATTGTGTTGCATTATAATGGTTGTTCAGAACCAAGGTCATTAAACCTGAATCCTAAAAGATTAAAGAATAAAAAAGTTGTGAAAAACATAAACATATATATAAACATATATATAAACAAACCACAGAATATATTTTCCTTGGGATATCTAAAAGAAAATGCAATACAAGGAGCTAGTTTAAGGCAGGAGTATTTGATCTTTTAACAAAACATTTATCTCTACGTCTCTTATCTTACGTCATCATTTCTTATGTTTACTATCAAGAAGTGTCTTTTATCTAACATAAAAATTCAGTATAGGTATTTGATTAATGTTCTCCAACGACGCGTTGTATAACTCTTCGTTAGTGAAGTTCATTTCGTGTAATGGATCATGCATTACAAAGTGTGTCTATCCACACAAGTGTTACACGTCCCAGGTAAAGATATATTCTAGAGATAGTGTATATCTAACATATATATGTGTTTTATAAATATTTATAAAAAGTTTTCCTGAGGGACAATACCTAAGAGTTTCGTATTAAAGTTGATCAGTTGTAAGTGATCAAGCATTACAAAGGTGTGTCCATTACCACAGGTGCTACTGATCCCGGGTAAAGGTATTTCATCATCTTTGTATCTTTAACCTTTCTAGTTATAGATGTTTCATCCCTGATTCCATCCTCACAATGGATGTATGTGGTTTGTGTTGTCTTAACATATCATTAGTCAGTTGAAGTGGAGAACATGCTTCTGAGCCTAGCCACTCTACTCTGTCTTCCACATGCTATTCAAGAGGTGTTACCGGATTCCGCCTATAAGTGTTTATGCCGGGAGTAATAAGTTACCTACGGATGGCTTTTTCTTTTATTACTTTTGATGATTTGAAGAATTTGTGCAACATATTTGGTTTTATGATATTAATAAGATTGTTAGATTCGCATATATTCTTTGTCATTTGATGAACTTCAGCTTGTTAGATTTGACTGTGTCTTGTTGCTATTCAGAAACATTTTCTCTAAAAATATACTTGATTTCAATTCATAAAGAATATTTTTAAGGAAAATGTCGATGATTTTTCATAAGCATTCATCGCCTCAAAAAAGCAAGTCTATTTTTCCCGGTATATTTAATGGATCTTTCTAGAATTTTGAAGAATATAAATTCATAACTTGTTTAAGACCTTCTAAACCTTGTGCTGATAATAACTACATTACTTTTCTGTAAGCAATATCGTTTTAATGCGTAAAACCCGGATAAAAAGCTTGTAATATAAAATTTGATGGTATTAAGTTTAGGTTGTTGAAGATATTACCGATTTCTACATGTAAAACATTTATGTTATCTGCAAAATAAAAATCTTTATGTTAGATATGTTAATTCTACCGGTTTCACGTTACATACATTTCTGTACCTTGTGCTCCAGAAAAGTTATGGGATTTAATTCATTATCGTATAAAATAATTTGCTTAACATCAATGTCCCACGTACTTTCTATAGAAATCCGGTAGCAATACATTTTTTGCATCTGGATTCTATGACAATCAATGATAGGTTCTCAGACTCAGTATAAGTGTAATTCATGTTGTCTAAGGTTCACTCTTGGGTTTACATTGCTGAACAACGTCAGTGTACAATGGCCAGTGATATTCACCGTAGACATATGTTTACACTGTGTACACATAGCAGGCAAACTACAGTATCATCTTAAGATGTGGAAATAAAACTATCAAGACAGGAGAAGGATTTAGGTGTCATCATTAGTAGAGATGTAAAGCCAAGACAACAGTGTATTAATGTACGTAATAAGGCTAACAGACAACTTGGTGTCATGTGTTAGTAGCAAGAATGAACAGGTAATATTACAGCTATAGTTAGTCACACACCACTTACATTATGACCTACAATATTGGTCACTGTATTACAGTATGCATATCATTTCCTTGATACCAGGCATTATAATCCTTCCAAATGAACACATTAAGATCATGAGAGTTTCTTTCTCTCACAGGTGGCAGGCAGGGTTAGTTATGTAAGAGGTATGTTTACTGATGTAATCTGTACCTTTACCTGGAATATCATCAACTTCTCATATCGTTACTGTAATACGTATAAACTTAGGTCAGTACAGCATATTGTCAAAGAAGAACACCATTAGTCATGAGGAGTACAACTATATCTCCTCATCTGAAATCTAATTACTACCAATTATTGTATCGGATGGGCAATGCCTGGAAGACGACAGCGATGTGCTTTCTGAGTATATTTTCACAGAAACTACATAGTAAAAATAATTTTTTAGTTATAGCTTTAGAATGATTTAAAAAAAAAGAAAGTCACATGAAGCATAAAAACGGCCTTAGAAAAGGAGAGTTGCAAGTGTAGCAGCAGCAGGTGTTGGTCAAGATGTTATAACCGGCAGGTCATGATGCGGCCCATCATCTACAAGTGGTACACACACCATCCCTAGACCACACTTACACTACACTTGACCCAGCCTTGTGGCACCCGCGCCAGCCAGGTACTCACTGGCAGTCAACATTATATCATGACAACAAACTTGGACCTACAACTAAACACAACTTATAAATAATAACCCAGCTGGCTAGATTGACAACCATCATGGCGGTCCGCCAGTCATCTGTATATCTCAATCTTTCCTTCATTTATTCTCCAACTTTTTCATGTCATATCCCAACTCCTCTGTTCATCAACATCTTTACGTCATCTCATAGAAAGGGATATTTACACAGTAAGAGTGTATGTGGCACTCAATCTCTCTTGGTATTTCTTCACACAAGTCTCTTTTCCAAGTTCACTTCCTCTCGCCACCTCTTCTCCCCGACATTGTTTCCTCATTCGAAAACCTCTTCAGATCTTCACTGTCGTCTACACTGTCGCCTCCAACAGCCCCTTTCAGCACATTTACATCCAAAAGTCTTTCTTTTACACGTCTTTCAATTAACATGTAATCCAGTCATGCCCACTGGCCATCTCTCCTACTCACATACGTATATTTATGTATATCACATTTTACAAACCAGGTATTCCCAATCACCAGTCCTTTACACACACACAACACAAGTTGTTCACCATTTCCATGCACCTCAGTTATACCTTCCACTGTCACATTACTTACCTTCGCATTTAAATCACCATCACTAATACCTGGTCTCTTACATCATAACTGCTGACACACTCACTCACTTGTTCCCAAAATACTTGCCTCTGTTCTTGACTCTAACTCGTTACCTCGCTAAGTGCCATTTGACCTGACCTAATGGGGCAGGACAAGGGTCATTATCTTCACTACTCTCTGGACACCACTGGTTCTTGGCCTCAGCCACTACAATCTCCACTTCAATACTATCTCACTAAACTCTTAAAATCACTGATCTTTGACCCAACGCTTTCAGATGTTGTCAAAATCCTAAT
>NC_092293.1:4220683-4232339 GCF_036320965.1 Panulirus ornatus
TATTCACATTTACTCTTAACTTTCTTCTTCCACACACTTTACCAAACTCAGTCACCAGCTTCTGCAGTTTCTCACATGAATCAGCCACCAGCGCTGTATCATCAGCGAACAACAACTGACTCACTTCCCAAGCTCTCTCATCCCCAACAGACTTCATACTTGCCCCTCTTTCCAGGACTCTTGCATTTACCTCCCTAACAACCCCATCCATAAACAAATTAAACAACCATGGAGACATCACACACCCCTGCCGCAAACCTACATTCACTGAGAACCAATCACTTTCCTCTCTTCCTACACGTACACATGCCTTACATCCTCGATAAAAACTTTTCACTGCTTCTAACAACTTGCCTCCCACACCATATATTCTTAATACCTTCCACAGAGCATCTCTATCAACTCTATCATATGCCTTCTCCAGATCCATAAATGCTACATACAAATCCATTTGCTTTTCTAAGTATTTCTCACATACATTCTTCAAAGCAAACACCTGATCCACACATCCTCTACCACTTCTGAAACCGCACTGCTCTTCCCCAATCTGATGCTCTGTACATGCCTTCACCCTCTCAATCAATACCCTCCCATATAGTTTACCAGGAATACTCAACAAACTTATACCTCTGTAATTTGAGCACTCACTCTTATCCCCTTTGCCTTTGTACAATGGCACTATGCACGCATTCCGCCAATCCTCAGGCACCTCACCATGAGTCATACATACATTAAATAACCTTACCAACCAGTCAACAATACAGTCACCCCCTTTTTTAATAAATTCCACTGCAATACCATCCAAACCTGCTGCCTTGCCGGCTTTCATCTTCCGCAAAGCTTTTACTACCTCTTCTCTGTTTACCAAATCATTTTCCCTAACCCTCTCACTTTGCACACCACCTCGACCAAAACACCCTATATCTGCCACTCTGTCATCAGACACATTCAACAAACCTTCAAAATACTCATTCCATCTCCTTCTCACATCACCACTACTTGTTATCACCTCCCCATTTACGCCCTTCACTGAAGTTCCCATTTGCTCCCTTGTCTTACGCACCCTATTTACCTCCTTCCAGAACATCTTTTTATTCTCCCTAAAATTTACTGATAGTCTCTCACCCCAACTCTCATTTGCCCTTTTTTTCACCTCTTGCACCTTTCTCTTGACCTCCTGTCTCTTTCTTTTATACTTCTCCCACTCAATTGCATTTTTTCCCTGCAAAAATCGTCCAAATGCCTCTCTCTTCTCTTTCACTAATACTCTTACTTCTTTATCCCACCACTCACTACCCTTTCTAAACAGCCCACCTCCCACTCTTCTCATGCCACAAGCATCTTTTGCGCAATCCATCACTGATTCCCTAAATACATCCCATTCCTCCCCCACTCCCCTTACTTCCATTGTTCTCACCTTTTTCCATTCTGTACACAGTCTCTCCTGGTACTTCCCCACACAGGTCTCCTTCCCAAGCTCACTTACTCTCACCACCTTCTTCACCCCAACATTCACTCCTCTTTTCTGAAAACCCATACTAATCTTCACCTTAGCCTCCACAAGATAATGATCAGACATCCCTCCAGTTGCACCTCTCAGCACATTAACATCCAAAAGTCTCTCTTTCGCACGCCTGTCAATTAACACGTAATCCAATAACGCTCTCTGGCCATCTCTCCTGCTTACATAAGTATACTTATGTATATCTCGCTTTTTAAACCAGGTATTCCCAATCATCAGTCCTTTTTCAGCACATAAATCTACAAGCTCTTCACCATTTCCATTTACAACACTGAACACCCCATGCATACCAATTATTCCCTCAACTGCCACATTACTCACCTTTGCATTCAAATCACCCATCACTATAACCCGGTCTCGTGCATCAAAACCGCTAACACACTCATTCAGCTGCTCCCAAAACACTTGCCTCTCATGATCTTTCTTCTCATGCCCAGGTGCATATGCACCAATAATCACCCACCTCTCTCCATCAACTTTCAATTTTACCCATATTAATCGAGAATTTACTTTCTTACATTCTATCACATACTCCCACAACTCCTGTTTCAGGAGTATTGCTACTCCTTCCCTTGCTCTTGTCCTCTCACTAACCCCTGACTTCACTCCCCAGACATTTCCAAACCACTCTTCCCCTTTACCCTTGAGCTTCGTTTCACTCAGAGCCAAAACATCCAGGTTCCTTTCCTCAAACATACTACCTATCTCTCCTTTTTTCACATCTTTGTTACATCCACACACATTTAGGCACCCCACTCTGAGCCTTCGAGGAGGATGATCACTCCCCGCGTGACTCCTTCTTCTGTTTCCCATTTTAGAAAGTTAATACAAGGAGGGGAGGATTTCCGGCCCCCCGCTCCCGTCCCCTCTAGTCGCTTTCTACGACACGCGAGGAATACGTGGGAAGTATTCTTTCACCCCTATCCCCAGGGATAATATACATATATATATACATATACACACACACACACACACACACACACATACGCACATACACACACACACACACACACACATACATATATATACATATGAAAAATGTAAGAAACAATTTAGAAAACAAACTTTTAGCTTGAAATGAATGAAAAAATGAATGTCACATAATGGTTCAACCTCTGGCTATGGAAAAGGAAATGTACAATTTATTCACACAAACGTCAATAGCAGTTCTCATCAATTTCACCACTGTATCAATAAGCTTCAATGTCTAAGCTACATTTTTCTCCAACTTCACTATTTTCTTGTCAAAAACACCATGCATGAAAACTATCACTCCAGTAACACAACTATAAACATTTACTTCCCCTTTAAAAGTTCTGGGGAAGTCTGTCTCGATACACTGCGGCGAGGCGACGCGACGCTGACACAATCACTGTCACAATATCACTGTACTGTACTATATCAATAGTACTGTACTGTACTGTACTGTATCAATAGTACTGTACTATAATGATAATAATAATAATAATAGTAATAATAATGATGTAATTATGATAAATAGTACTGTACTATAATGATAATAATAATAATAGTAATAATAATGATGTAATTATGATAAATAGTACTGGTCTATAATGATAATAATAATAATAATAGTAATAATAATGATGTAATTATGATAAATAGTACTGGTCTATAATGATAATGATAATAATAATAGTAATAATAATGATGTAATTATGATAAATAGTACTGTACTATAATGATAATAATAATAATAGTAATAATAATGATGTAATTATGATAAATAGTATTGTACTATAATGATAATAATAATAATGATGGTAATAATAATGATGTAATTATGATAAATAGTACTGTACTATAATGATAATAACGGTAAAACATTCAATACAGTTGTGTCTTCCTAATATAACAAGACAATATGGTCTAGATATACCACATACCGGTGTTACACTGAGTTAAAAGAATTAAACTCCACAAACCATGATTTTGTCTTGATCTGTCCTTGTAACAGTATTTTGAACCTGTAGTCATCTTGGTGTATATTGTTTAGTTTTCGTAACCATTAAATGAATATAAGTCAACATGTTTTCAGGAAAAAATAAGTTTTTCCAATTGTATGTTTTTCATTTTCCATTGGATGGAAGCATCCCAGGGATTAGTGTATATCTTGTGTCCCAACCAACTGTTGGTTCCTGCTGTCTCTGGGTTAGTCATGTTTTATGGAAAAAAGAAAGATAAATGTTTATCAGGAGCGGGACTCGAACCCACGCCCGGAAGACCAGACAATGATTTGAAAGCAGCGCCTTAAACCACCCGGCCATCTTGCCAGGAGAAAATAAATTTGGAAGTTCTCTCTAACTTACTAAACTGAACCAATTCCAGGAGCAAATGTATAGTATATACTTATAAGGTTAAGAGACGGGACAACACGAGTGTATAACTCTCTCCCATAATGCACACACACACAAACACACACACACACACACACAGAGCGGCGCCAGGCTGGAGGCGGGGCATCGTGACGTCACAGGCAAGTCCCTCCCCCCGCCAGATCCAAACATGTGTTGTGTCTGGTGATGGCGGTTCAAGATTTCCCACATTTATATTGATCTTTACATTATCATCCACTCCCAAAGTCACCTGGCATTCTTGTGTTTCAACAACAGACGTGATATATGCAACACCAGGCAAACATTGTACCATTATCTGATAGGTTAATTGGTGCACAATCAAGAACCAGTGAATTTCATCGCCGCCATAAGTAAGTAAGGAAGGTGACTTTAATGATCATAAATACGACCTGGTATGGCTGTGTCTACACACTACCGCCATCTGGTCAACCTGGTACGTACGAACCTTAACCTTAAAGTAGCCCACGTAAACGCGAACTTAAAATCTATCCATTTAACTGTCATTCATTAATTAACATTTAAACACCATCTTTTAAACGTAAACCTTCCACTTGCATTATATTAACAAGTAATCTAAGATACGTCATACAAACACAAGGTTTAAAGCTGAAACTCGAACTTTTAAGTCCGTCAATTTAACACCTACTTTAGAATTAGCAAAAAAAATGCGAATTTTTAACTCCGCCAAAAAGCAGCTTGTGTATGTAATGCTTCATTTAATTGAACATTTTTAAAGTCAGTTAAATTAATGGTATCCTTTGATGTTCATCATTAAAACATAAACCTATGAACTCTGTCTCTAGAACTAAGCACAAACTTTTACGTTCCATCATAGGAAAGGAAACTTGCAAAATCTATCAAAATTCGTCACATAACGCGAACTTTTCAACCCTTCCATTTAACTGGGCCACTCTTCCCTGGCTGCCATTCATATTTTGTCCTTTTAAACTATGACTTTATTACACTTTCATTCATTCATCATGACTTTATTACACTTTCATTCATTCATCATGACTTTATTACACTTTCATTCATCATTCATCATGACTTTATTACACTTTCATTCATCATTCATCATGACTTTATTACACTTTCATTCATTCATCATGACTTTATTACACTTTCGTTCATTCATCATGACTTTATTACACTTTCAATCATTCATAATGACTTTATTACACTT
The DNA here is from genome assembly GCF_036320965.1 of Panulirus ornatus. Lineage (NCBI taxonomy): Eukaryota > Metazoa > Arthropoda > Malacostraca > Decapoda > Palinuridae > Panulirus > Panulirus ornatus. The sequence continues at coordinate 4,225,767 of NC_092293.1, forward strand.
TCATTCATTCATCATGACTTTATTACACTTTCATTCATCATTCATCATGACTTTATTACACTTTCATTCATTCATCATGACTTTATTACACTTTCATTCATCATTCATCATGACTTTATTACACTTTCATTCATTCATCATGACTTTATTACACTTTCATTCATTCATCATGACTTTATTACACTTTCATTCTTTCATCATGACTTTATTACACTTTCATTCATTCATCATGACTTTATTACACTTTCATTCATTCATCATGACTTTATTACACTTTCATTCATTCATCATGACTTTATTACACTTTCATTCATCATTCATCAACTAGTTCGTCTCACTGATATTCCATTCATAAACTTCATTTGTGCATCTCATAGTTTGACCGCCATGTTGCATGTTTCCTTAATGTTTATAATTCTTTGTGTATTTAATAATAGAAGATTCAGTGATATTTCTCGTGGTACTGGAGTTAGAGTTAATAACTGAGATGGCATTATAATCTCTAACTCCAGTACCACGAGAAATATCATTGAATCTTCTATCATTAAATGCACAAAGAATTATAATCTTGATATAAGTGATTGTCTATACAAATTGCATAAATTTAGTGTTGATAAAATTTGTAAGGAATTCATCTTGTCCACATAATAAGTTTATGATACGCTTGTTGTCTGTCTTGGACAATCACATGTTTACCAAATGGCGTACTAGCTACGTCTCTTCGTTGTATATCAACTGACTGTTATATTTCTCTCTTGTGTCTCCCCTGATGATGTGTTATTACATGAAAGTGCACTTGGGAACTTGTCATGTTTCATTTTCCCCGTGGACTCATAGGAATATACATGATCACGCGCAAAATTGTGATCCTTTCCAATATATATATATATATATATATATATATATATATATATATATATATATATATATATATATATATATATATATATATCCTTCAATATGTTTACTTTCGATAATGAGGAACAGAAGAAGGAGCCAAACAAGTAAATTTCGTCAAAGACATCTCTCTTTTCTTAACGCTGCCTCGCAAAGATTTTCATTAATTCAAATTGAAGAAACAGACGTATTTTTCTATTGTCTGGTTAGCTCAGTGGTAGAGCGTGAGTCTCACACACTCAAGGTCGTGGGTTCGAGACCCACACCAGACATAATTTTTGTCTTTTTCTTTTTTCATTTTGTCCGCATCACATGTGCGCAACATTCAGTATGTTCGTCCAACGTTATAGTGAAGATCTTCACAATGAATTGGGGTTTTCGACCTTATCTGAAAGGGTCAGGTCCACCAAGACGTCCTTGAAATCTTCCAGAAGCTTCTGGCGATCCTCCTCCAACTGCTGGGCACATCAGAGTTAACATGGGCCGGACATCGGTTGTGGAACGACTTAATCTGCTTCCGGTAGTTAGCAGGGATGATAATGAGGGCTCTGACCTCATACCAGGTCAGCTTAGTTCCAGTCTATTGCTTAGTTCCAGTCTATTGCAACGACAATAAAAAATTAAAACTCATTTCTTCGTGGAAAATTGAGAGGAAAACACGACAGCAACATGGAGATTTACACTTTGCTTATTTTGCCGGCTAGTCGGCAACGGTCGGTCAAACACTATTTTGCCGTGGTAATCTCAGTGCTTCATATAATACTAAGTCCAAAAAAATGTTCTTGGGGGCGTGGCTCAGTGGTAGAGCACTCGCTTGGCATGCGAGAGGTCCCGGGTTCGAACCCCGGCGCTTCCATTTTTGTTATTTGGGAAATTCATTATTTTCAGTCTTGTATATATATATATATATATATATATATATATATATATTTATATATATTTTTTTTTTCATACTATTCGCCATTTCCCGCGTTTGCGAGGTAGCGCTAAGAACAGAGGACTGGGCCTTAGAGGGAAAATCCTCACCTGGCCCCCTTCTCTGTTCCTTCTTTTGGAAAATCAAAAAAAAACGAGACGGGAGGATTTCCAGCCACCCGCTCCCTCCCCTTTTAGTCGCCTTCTACGACACGCAGGGAATACGTGGGAAGTATTCTTTCTCCCCTATCCCAGGGATAATTTATATATATATATATATATATATATATATATATATATATATATATATATATATATATATATATATATATATATATATATATATACATATATATATATATATATATATATATAATTTATATATATATATATATTTATATATATATATATATATATATATTTATATATATATATATATATATATATATATATATATATATATATATATATATATATATATATATATATATATATATATATATATATATATATATATCGTCCGATCAGAAAAGTTAAGCAACGTTGGGTCTGGTTAGTACTTGGATGGGTGACCGTCTGGGAACACCAGATGCTGTTATCCCTGGGGATAGGGAAGAAAGTATACTTGTCTCGTATTCCCTGCGTGTCGTACAAGGCGACTAAAAGGGGAGGGAGCAGAAGGCCGGAAATCCTTTACTCTCATTTTCAATTTTCCAAAAGACGGAACAGAGAAGACATTAAGATATTGTAAAGATGTAATTAATATAAGATATAAGAATGAATGGAAGATACGAATGTAGCTGAAACAAGGAGTAATGAAGATTAAGGTGCAATGAAAATTACTCTGTGGTGAAGATGAATGTATATGTTGAGATTTTGTATCGAACATCAAGAAGTAATGATAATGATGAGAGTGTAGTGACGATGAGGGTTTAGTTAGGGAGTGGCGACAATTGCCTTTACAATGATGATAAGGAGGTAACACAATGAGGAACACAAACTTTCCAAAGCTACGTTCAAGTCAGACTTTGAACTAAATTCGGTAAACAAAAGGATGATGTTAAGATGAGAGTGTAGTGAAGAAGAGTATAGTGATGATAAGGATATTGTCAAGATAGGTTGTAGTGAAGAAAAGAATGTAGTGAAGATACGAATGTAGTAGAGATAAGGGTTATTAAAGAGTAAAGTTTATTCAAAATGATTATGTAGTGAAGATAAGAACTTCTTTTAGTGAACATCAGGGAGTGCAATGATGATGGTATGGTTAGAAATAACGGTGTAGTGCAGAAAAGGGTATCGTGAAGATATAATTAAGTGAGAATAAGCTAGTAGTGAAGATACACCTTAGTGAATATGAGGTTGCAGTGAACTTAACCTTATTGACCTGATCCCCCAAATCCTCCAAACTCCGTTCAAGGACGGATCCAAAGGCAACCGAAAAGGCTATTTCTCTGTGTATTGTTAGTGGTGGTGGTGGTGTGTAGGTGTGTGTAATCATGTATTTGCACTGTATTAGGAGGGAGTTTTACACTCGTGGGCCCCGTGTAAGTACGTTGTTTGTGTGAGCGGGTAAAATCTAAAGCCTTACTTGAAACCAGCTTAGTCAAGATAAGGTCATATGAACATGAGGTTGTAGTGAAGATTATAATAAGCCTTGCATAGTGAAGATAAAGGGATTAAGGAGAGGAGATGTAATAAAGATGATTATAGTGAACACAAAAGGATTCAAGCTATGTCCAAGGTCGGCCTACGGGCTTGAACTTACATTTTAGGTCAAAGGCATCACCAGTACATCCGGGCCAGCCTTAAAGTTTATCCGAGTACATAGTATTCGAATAGTTATTTCCCTATCAGGGGCCATCATAGCCTAGCGGTAACGCTCCCGCCTGTTGCACAGGGGTCCCGGGTTCAATCCTGGCTGTTCAAGGTTTGTATGTTCTATGAAAGTGCTCGTTCATATCCTCTTAGTTCGCATATATATATGTATATATATATATATATATATATTTTTTTTTTTTTTTTTTTGCTTTGTCACTGTCTCCCGCGTTTGCGAGGTAGCGCAAGGAAACAGACGAAAGAAATGGCCCAACCCACCCCCATACACATGTATATACATACACGTCCACACACGCAAATATACATACCTACACAGCTTTCCATGGTTTACCCCAGACGCTTCACATGCCCTGATTCAATCCACTGACAGCACGTCAACCCCGGTATACCACATCGATCCAATTCACTCTATTCCTTGCCCTCCTTTCACCCTCCTGCAAGTTCAGGCCCCGATCACACAAAATCTTTTTCACTCCATCTTTCCACCTCCAATTTGGTCTCCCACTTCTCCCCGTTCCCTCCACCTACGACACATATATCCTCTTGGTCAATCTTTCCTCACTCATTCTCTCCATGTGCCCAAATCATTTTAAAACACCCTCTTCTGCTCTCTCAACCACGCTCTTTTTATTTCCATACATCTCTCTTACCCTTACGTTACTTACTCGATCAAACCACCTAACACCACACATTGTCCTCAAACATCTCATTTCCAGCACATCCACCCTCCTGCGCACAACTCTATCCATAGCCCACGCCTCGCAACCATACAAAATTGTTGGAACCACTTCAAACATACCCATTTTTGCTTTCCGAGATAATGTTCTCGACTTCCACACATTCTTCAAGGCTCCCAGGATTTTCGCCCCTCCCCCACCCTATGATCCACTTCCGCTTCCATGGTTCCATCCGCTGCCAGATCCACTCCCAGATATCTAAAACACTTTACTTCCTCCAGTTTTTCTCCATTCAAACTTACCTCCCAATTGACTTGACCCTCAACCCTACTGTACCTAATAACCTTGCTCTTATTCACATTTACTCTTAACTTTCTTCTTTCACACACTTTACCAAACTCAGTCACCAGCTTCTGCAGTTTCTCACATGAATCAGCCACCAGCGCTGTATCATCAGCGAACAACAACTGACTCACTTCCCAAGCTCTCTCATCCACAACAGACTTCATACTTGCCCCTCTTTCCAAAACTCTTGCATTCACCTCCCTAACAACCCCATCCATAAACAAATTAAACAACCATGGAGACATCACACACCCCTGCCGCAAACCTACATTCACTGAGAACCAATCACTTTCCTCTCTTCCTACACGTACACATGCCTTACAACCTCGACAAAAACTTTTCACTGCTTCTAACAACTTGCCTCCCACACCATATATTCTTAATACCTTCCACAGAGCATCTCTATCAACTCTATCATATGCCTTCTCCAGATCCATAAATGCTACATACAAATCCATTTGCTTTTCTAAGTATTTCTCACATACATTCTTCAAAGCAAACACCTGATCCACACATCCTCTACCACTTCTGAAACCACACTGCTCTTCCTCCAATCTGATGCTCTGTACATGCCTTCACCCTCTCAATCAATACCCTCCCATATAATTTACCAGGAATACTCAACAAACTTATACCTCTGAAATTTGAGCACTCACTCTTATCCCCTTTGCCTTTGTACAATGGCACTATGCACGCATTCCGCCAATCCTCAGGCACCTAACCATGAGTCATACATACATTAAATAACCTTACCAACCAGTCAATGATACAGTCACCCCCTTTTTTAATAAATTCCCAGGTGAACTTACGTGTAATAATGGCAAGCAAGTAAGAATGATAGAGTATGAAAGACAAGAACAGTGGGCAGGTGTTATGTATTCTGCGCCCTTGATAACCATTTGATGTGACTCATTCAGATAAGGTCCAAAACGCCAGTTGTGAAGATGTACAAAGGATAATAGAACGGTGTACGTACGTACGTACGTAGTGTGAGTATCTTGACCGATAGAAAGTACTGAAAGCGGCAGGAAGTAGTGAGATATTGTATAGTGCTTCGTACAAGACTGGCTGGCGACTCCGTCCTTCGTGCTGTGCCACACACAGTCTGGTGATTGTCGGGATGTGTAGCCATAATGTTTGATCTTATGACCATTAGTGATACATCATGTGATGTTTACTATCACAACATCGGCTTCTTCCTCCTCCTCCAGGAGAGTGGCAATCAGGTGGCGGTTATTGTGGTAGCCCGGCACGTGCAACTGTAAGATTTCAAGCAACATTGTGAAAATAAGACACATTATAAAGAGTTCCATAATTTCTCTAATTCTTCCCCAAATTCATGTGGACCTGCAACGCTGAAAATGTTGGAATACCGCTGGTGTAGAGGGAGGGAGAGGGAGGCCTGGGATGAGAAGTGAGGCTTTTGTAGGAGAGAAAAGTCTCGGGAAGAGAGAGGTTGAACACAAGATGTTTGCCGGAGAGTGAGGCATTTGAAGGAGAGAGAGGCTGGATGAGGGTTGGGTTGTACCAAGAGAGAGGCTGGGATGATGTTAGGTTTGTACCAGAGAGAAGAGGCTTGGGATGAAGGGTTTGGGTTGTACCAGAGAGAGATGCTTGGATGAGGTTGGGTTGTACCAAGAGAGAGGCTGTGGGATGAGGGTTGTGGTGAACCAGAGAGAGAGACCTGGGAAGAGTCTGGTTGACAGAGAGAAGACCTGGGATGATGGTCCTGGTTTACCAGAGAGAGAGCTTGGGATGGAGGTTGGGTTGTACCAAGAGAGAGGCTTGGGATTAATGTAGGGTTGTACCAGAGAGAGAGGCTTGGGATTAGTGTAGGGTTGAAACCAGAGATAGAGCCTGGGATAGGGTTGGGTTGTACCAGAGAGAGAGGCCTTGGATGAAT
>NC_092293.1:4232439-4294939 GCF_036320965.1 Panulirus ornatus
CCCATACAAATCCGGATATGTAGACGGATTCATTTAGCTTTATTGCGATCATAATTTGATGAAATCTAAAGGTGTCGAAGAAATAGTCAAGATGGCCAATGGTGTTGAGAGTGTAGTGAAGATGGCTAGAGATGTTGAAGGATCTAAATAGTTTCGAAATACCAATACTTTTGAATCAATAAATCATCATAAATACTAATAAAACAAAAAAACCTTTTGACGAATATTAGTCATTTTCAAGCATCGAAATAAAAGGATATGAGGTAAATGGCTTTTGGGAAATCCTTGTTGAATAGTACACAGTTACTTTCTGAGAACACACACACACACAAAACTAGAGAACATAGCTTGAAATTAGGGCAATATTGTTCAAATATATTCAGAGAAGTAATTTTAAAGTTTATATAAGAGTGGTTGATGAATGGAATAAGAAGAATGAGGTCATGGTTAAGGCAGACACAATACATAAATCTTACAAGTTGTATAATAGTACAGAATGTTCTAGAGATTTGGCCTGGCGAGTGTAGAACTCTCTCCTCACACAGTAAAAATAGGTCATTACACACACACAGATTCAGAGGTTATCATGTTGAAGGAGAGGTGAAAACTGAAGATTCAAATCAAAGAACAATAAGAAGCGTCATGATGAGATGGGAGAGGGAATTGGTCAATTGACAAATATAGTTTAATCTAAAACATGAACGGTAAATCACTTCGAGTGAAGAAATTCAAGTGGAAAACATAGAAAATGAAAGACCAAAGAGAAGAATTTTTGATATCTGGGATAACATTTAATGTGAGGAAACACGATTTCACCAAATGAGCTTTTGTTAACGCTTCTGGTACAGTGTAAATATATATATATATATATATATATATATATATATATATATATATATATATATATATATATATATATATATATATTTTCTTTTCTTTCATACTATTTGCCATTTCCCGCATTAGCGAGGTAGCATTAAGAACAGAGAACTGGGCCTTAGAGAGAATATCCTCACCTGACCCCCTTCTCTGTTCCTTCTTTTGGAAAATTAAAAAAAACAAGAAAGGGGAGGATTTCCAGCCACCCGCTCCCTCCCCTTTTAGTCGCCTTCTACGACACGCAGGGAATACGTGGGAAGTATTCTTTCTCCCCTATCCCCAGGGATATATATATATATATATATATATATATATATATATATATATATATTTATGTGTAGGTGAGTGTGTGTGTACGGATAAACTTTAATGCTGGCCAGGGTGTACTGGTGATGCCTTTGACCTAAAATGTAAGTTCAAGCCCGTAGGCCGACCCTGCACTTAGCTTGAATCCTTTTGTGTTTACTATAATCTTTACTACATCTCTCCTTAATCCCTTTATCTTCACTATGCAAGGCCTATTATAATCTTCACTACAACCTCATCTTCATATGACCTTATCTTGACTAAGCTGGTTTCAAGGAAGGCTTTAGATTTTTCCCGCTCACACAGACAACGTACTTACACGGGGCCCCACGAGTATAAAACTCCCTCCTAATACAGTGCAAATACATGATTACACACACCTACACACCACCACCACCACTAACAATACACAGAGAAATAGCCTTTTCGGTTCCCTTTGGATCCGCCTTTGAACGTAGTTTGGAGGATTTGGGGGATCAGGTCAATAAGGTTAAGTTCACTACAACCTCATATTCCCTAACGTGTATCTTCACTACTAGCTTAGTTTCACTAAATATATCTTCGCTATACCCTCTTCTTCACTACACCGTTATTTCTACCATACCATCGTCATTGCATTCCCTGATGTTCACTAAATGTAGTTCTCATCTTCACTACATAATCATTTTGAATAAACTCTACTCTTTAATAACTCTTATCTCTACTACAATCGTATCTTCACTACATTCTTTTCTTCACTACAACCTATCTTGACAATATCCTTATCATCACTATACTCTTCTTCACTACACTCTCATCTTAACATCTTCTGTTTACCGAACTTAGTTCAAAGTCTGACTTGAACGTAGCTTTGGAAAGTTTGTGTTCCTCATTGTGTTACCTCCTTATTATCATTGTAAAGGCAAGTGTCACCACTCTCTAACTAAACCCTCATCTTCACTACACTCTCATCATTATCATTACTTCTTGATGTTCAATACAAAATTTCATCATATATATTTGTCTTCACTACAGAATAATTTTCATTGCACCTTAATCTTCATTACTCCTTGTTTCAGCTACATCCGTATCTTCCATTCATTCTTATATCTTATATTAATTACATCTTTACAATATCTTTATATCTTCTCTGTTCCGTCTTCTGAAAAATTGAAAATGAGAGTAAGGGATTTCCAGCCTTCTGCTCCCTCCACTTTTAGTCGCCTTGTACGACACACAGGGAATACGTGGCAAGTATACTTTCTTCCCTATCCCCAGGGATAACAGCATCTGGTGTTCCCAGACGGTCACCCATCCAAGTACTAACCAGACCCAACGTTGCTTAACTTCTCTGATCGGACGATATACATATATATATATATGTATATATATATATATATATATATATATATATATATATATATATATATATATATATATATATATATATATATATATAAGACTGAAAACAATGAATTTCCTAAATAACAAAAATGGAAGCGCCGGGGTTTGAACCCGGGTCCTCTCGCATGCCAAGCGAGTGCTCTACCACTGAGCTACGCCCCCAAGAACATATTTTGTGACATAGTATTATATGAAGCACTGACATTATCGCGGCAAAATAGTGTTTGACCGACCGTTGCCGACTAGCCGGCAAAATAACCACAGGGTAAATCTCCATGTTGCTGTCGTGTTTTCCTCTCAATTTTCCACGAAGAAATGAGTTTTACTTTTTTATTGTCGTTGCAATAGACTGGAACTAAGCAATAGACTGGAACTATGCTGACCTGGTATGAGGTCAGAGCCCTCATTATCATCCCTGCTAACTACCGGAAGCAGATTAAGTCGTTCCACAACCGATGTCTGGCCCATGTTAACTCTGATGTGCCCAGCAGTTGGAGGAGGATCGCCAGAAGCTTCTGGAAGATTTCAAGGACGTCTTGGTGGACCTGACCCTTTCAGATAAGGTCGAAAACCCCAATTTATTGTGAAGATCTTCACTATAACGTTGGACGAACATACTGAATGTTGCACACATGTGATGCGGACAAAATGAAACAAGAAAAAGACCAAAATTATGTCTGGTGTGGGTCTCGAACCCACGACCTTAAGTGTGTAAGACTCACGCTCTACCACTGAGCTAACCAGACAATAGAAAATTCGTCTGTTTCTTCAATTTGAATTAATGAAAATCTTTGCGAGGCAGCGTTAAGAAAAGAGAGATGTCTTTGACGAAATTTACTTGCTTGGCTTATTCTTCTGTTCCTCATTATCGAAAGTAAACGTACTGAAGGATATATATATATATATATATATATATATATATATATATATATATATATATATATATATATATATATATATATATATATATATATATATATTATCCCTGGGGATAGGGGAGAAAGAATACTTCCCACGTATTCCCTGCGTGTCGTAGAAGGCGAACTAAAAGGGAAGGGAGCGGGGGGCTGGAAATCCTGCCCTCTCGTTTTTTTTTTTAATATTCCAAAGGAAGAAACAGAGAAGGGGGCCGGGTGAGGATGTTTCCTCAGAGGCCCAGTCCTCTGTTCTTAACGCTACCTCGCTGACACGGGAAATGGCGAATAGTATGAAAGAAAAAAGAATATATATATATATATATATATATATATATATATATATATATATATATATATATATATATATATATATATATGTATATATATATATATATATATATATATATATATATATATATATATATATATATATATATATATATATATATATATATACATATATATATATATATATATATATATATATATATATATATATATATATATATATATATATATATTGGAAAGGATCACGATTTTGCACGTGATCAAGTATACTTTTATGAGTCCACTAGGAAAATAAACACGATAAGTTCCCAAGTGCACTTTCGTGTAATACTCACATCATCAAGGGAGACACAAGAGAGAAATATAACACTCAATTGATATACAACGAAGAGACGTAGCTAGGACGCCATATGGTAAACATGTGATTGTCCAAGACAGACAACAAGCGCATCATAAACTTATTATGTGGACAAAAAGGTGAATTGTTTACAAATTTTATCAGCATTAAAGTTATCCAATTTGTATAGAGCATCACTAATATTAAGATTATAATTCTTTGTGTATTCAGAAATAGATGATTCAATGATATTTCTCGTGGTGCTGGAGTTAGAGTTAATAACTGAGATGGCATTATTAACTCTAATTCCAGTACCACGAGAAATATCATTGAATCTTCTATTATTAAATACACAAAGAATTATAAACCTTAAGGAAGCAACATGGTGGTCAAAAATAAGCTTTAGGAATGAAGTTTATGAATGGAATATCAGTGAGACGATCCAAATGACGAATGAATGAGAGCGTAGTCAACATACAATATAAAAGGACATATTATGAATGGCAGCCAGGCAAGTAACGGCCCAACTGAATGGAAGGATTTAAAAGTTCGCGTTATATGACGAATTTTGATAGATTATCCAAATTTCCATTCCAGTTATGAAACTTAATGGTTGTGTTCAGTTCTAGAGACAAAGTTTAAAGGTTTGTGTTTCAAAGATGAACCACAAAGGATATCGTTAAATTAACTGACATTAAAATTTGTCAATTAAGTAAATCATTTTGTACAATAGCTGTAATTTGACAGAGTTAAAAGTTCGCAATTTCATTACAATTCTAATTTGAAAGTTTGAGATTCAATGATGGTTTGCACAAGCTTAACGTACATTTAAGTTTTGTGTTTATATGACGTATCTTAAAGGACTCTGGTAAAATAACGCAGCTGGAAGGTTTACGTTCAAATGACGGTGTTTAAATGTTTATTGATGAATGGTAGATTTAAATGGATAGATTTTAAGTTCGCGTTTTCATGAGCGACTTTAAACCTTGTGGTTGAATGTCACAGTTTAAATGTTGGTATGTACAATGTTGACCAGATGGCGGTAGTGTGTAGACACAGCCATACCAGGTCGTATTTATCATCATTAAAGTCACCTTCCTTACTTACTTATGGCGGCGATGAAATTCACTGGTTCTTGATTGTGCACCAATTAACCTATCAGATAATGGTACAATGTTTGCCTGGTGTTGCATATATCACGTCTGTTGTTGAAACACAAGAATGCCAGGTGACTTTGGGAGTGGATGATAATGTAAAGATCAATATAAATGTGGGAAATCTTGAACCGCCATCACCAGACACAACACATGTTTGGATCTGGCGGGGGGAGGGACTTGCCTGTGACGTCACGATGCCCCGCCTCCAGCCTGGCGCCACTCTGTGTGTGTGTGTGTGTGTGTGTGTGTGTAGCCCCTGGGTTCATGTTGGCCACAGCCACCCACTGGCCGGTGGTCAGGTCAGTGGGCGGTGTGTGTGTGTGTGTGTGTGTGTGTGTAGCCCCTGGGTTCATATTGGCCACAGCCACCCACCGGCCGGTGGTCAGGTCAGTGGGCGGTGTGTGTGTGTGTGTGTGTGTGCGTGTGTGTAGCCCCTGGGTTCATGTTGGCCACAGCCACCCACCGGCCAGCCGGGCGGTAGTTTATAACTAAGACTGGTAGTTTCACATGCCACTTGGAGTGTCCCTCACTACAGAACTTGAGCAGCTCTTATCCTGAGGTGGAGCAGTTGATCCTCTCCACCAGGCTGGTACACTTGGTCTGCACCAGGTGGCTCCCTCCTGGTCATCCTGCGTGGTTGGTTGCTGTGTGGGATTTAATGACCACTGACTTGTGAAGGTCATTAGGCCAGCTATCGTTTTATCATCTGATAAAACATGAAGCAACGCCAAATATTACACCTAAACTATTGAGAATGATGAAGTCTGATATTGTTACGTTACGTCATCCAATCTTGCCACTCACCTGTTACGGTAATCACGACTACATACATAGTGTTGTTACGACTGATATTGCTGTATGTACTGTAGTAAAGTACTGTGGTTATGTGAACACCAGACGAGACCATCATTATGATGTGTCACCAGCATGTATCTATAATACTTCTATAACCAGCATGATCAAGAAGGTTATAACAACATTATCCTTGTGTCACCAACATGTATCTATAATACTTCTATAACCAGCATGATCAAGAAGGTTATAACAACATTATCCTTGTGTCACCAACATGTATCTATAATACTTCTATAACCAGCATGATCAAGAAGGTTATAACAACATTATCCTTGTAGTTGTTGGATCAGTGTAGAGCAGAGCAATACCTGGTGAACATTACTTCCTGGTTGGTGGCCGCCATAAATACCACCAGTGTTTATAAGCTCACACATCACCAGGGGTTAAGATATGGTGTTATCCCTCACTGCTCTATATAGCACCAGCCACGGTGGGTGGGTCCGCCTCCAGCTTATACCTCACTCCTACTCTTCTATATCCCTAACTTCCTTGTGATCATCTCACTTTGAATAACTAGATCTTCACATAACAGTTGTTTGTTGTTGTTGTTGTTGTTGTTGTTGTTGTTGTTGTTGTTGTTACATGTTGTAGGTTTATGTTCTGCCACTGGACGACTCGTTCTCTGATCTTACCCAACATATATGTGTTTGTGTCGAGGTTCGTCAGGTGTTTATCATACGGAGTCTGTAACACGTAAGTCTGTCTATCGTTCACTATACTGGATAGTAACTGGTAGAGGTTATTAAAGATATCTACACCAGAATCTGTGCCACACAACAAAACATACAAATCACGATATTTGCAACATGATAACATGTTTGACCATCAGCAGGTAAGGTCATCAAGCCGCACCATACATACGTCAGACAGTAACATCAGTTGTATAACAGGATGTATATATGTTGTTGGATTTAAGGGCTATCACCTAAAGGTCATGAAGCCAGAATGTGAACCATAAGTTCAACATAAAATGATGGTCCAGGTCCAGCAGGTAGCTGCATATGAAGCTATGAATGTCTGTCTTGATTACTGACGACGTAGAGGGAAGGGTTTGGCAGGAAGGGGAGTGTGGTGGAGTTTGCTGGAGGGTTCTCGGGAGTGTTGTGAAGAAGAGATAGAAAAACAGACTGAAAGGAGGAGGGTAACAAGTTCTTGGCCTCAACCCAGGTGCTACATTGTCACTCAGGCAAGACATCTAAAATAATCGCCAGGTTGGTTGGTTATTTGGGCTTGTGGCTCATCGACTGCCAGGGCTAATAAAGTCAACAAGTTAGTCATGATCCCCGACCAAAAATACTTGAACACCTTCACGTGTTGAAGATATTTGTAAGGTCATACACACGCTCACTAAATATTTGGCCCATATAAGTAAGGTTTTCACCCCTATTGATTGCAAGGGTCATACCTGCGGTAAAGGTCATGTTATAATCATCAATCGAATCATCTTGAACAGTTTTCCCAGGGGTTCAAGATAATTCTAAGATCATACACGCTCTCACCCTGTTCGTACGACGAATGGTGGAGTCAAACGAACAGCGACCTATGGAAGGTGAGTAGGTAATGAATCCTTTATATATTTTACTTTTAAGTCATCTAACAATCCTTTCCACGTATTATTGTGTGAACAGATGGAACAACCTAATATAGAAGGATGTACATCCAAGAAAATCATCAGTGACGACAAGTAGGATAGAAAAACATGAGAAATGGTTGTTGATGATGGTGTGAACAGTATTATTATCATTACCACACATCACCAGCACACCTTTGATGGCGCTCCTACACCTTTGTGGCTGCTGCACTCCACACAGGAGCAGGGGATGATGGACACCCTTGAGCAAGAAGGTTCTTCGACGAGACTGTACTATTTCTCTCCGTCCTTTGAGGATGACACAGCCTTGCTAAGGATGACTTGTCACTGGTGGTGACACAGCTGACGGATGGAGTCCTGTTACACCTTGTGAATAATATAACCAAAACAGTAGACTGGCCAGGTTGACAAGCGTATTGTGCACTTCAACTGACTAATGATATGATAAAGAAAATTACAAACATAAATATCTATTGTAAGGATGAAATCAATGATGAAACAAATATAGTTTGAATGATTAATGAAACAGAGTGTGGGAAGTGACACAACTTTGTTATACTTGGTCAGTTACAAATGATTAATACGAAAGTGTTAGGTATCGACCCGCAGGAGAACGTGTTTACAGATCTTTATAGAAGACATATCTATGTTAGATAAACGCCATATCAAGGAAATATCTTAACCTGGGACGTGTAACATCTGTGTGGAGAGACACAACTTTGTAATATATGATCTACTCCACCGGTGAACTTTGACAACAGAGAGTTATACAACGCGTTGCTGGACAATATTCACCTAATACCTATAACGAATCTTTATATGATATACGAGACATTTGTTGGAAGTAAACATAAGAAATGATGATAGGAGATAAGGAGAGTCAAAGTACATATTTTAAATGCTGAATGAATCCTGTTTTAACCTAGTTATTTTGCGTTGGATTTCATTTTAGATATCCAGAGGATGATATATTCTGGGGCTTATAATTATGATGCTTTTAACACCTTTTTTCAATTTCTTATCATCTTTCCTGGCTAAAAGGCCTTCGTTCTTAAGAACCATTTTGATGCAACACACTACATATTTATCATAAATCCTTTATCACATCAACTATAATGTTTGTACATTATTCTTTAAGTTGTCAGTCACATTCTTAAGTATATAACGCATTCGTCTGACTCAAGTAGATACATATATCTCCATGTTTATATATATACATATGGTTCTTAATTTATCATCATTTTATTCCAAGTTTAAGTGATCCTTCTAAAGAAGATACTAATCATTACCTTGGATGACGTACCTGAGTCTTTATAACAGAAATAATGAACAACTCCTGATTGTTGAGGTTGTGCATACCGCCGGTTGAAGACCATTAGTTCACCAATGTTGTACTGGTAATGATAAAAGTCAACATGTATATAACTTTAATGTTTGACATATACTATGGATTCAGGCTTTATGACTGTTCATATGTTTTCAAATATACCAACATTACATTGACTCTATACGAAATACTACCATTAAATTGTTTGGTCATAAAGGAGATATTCTGATCACTCCAATAATACACATGTATGTTTACCTGGTACAAAGAGATCCTTCATATTGTAAAGCCCTGTGCCAGCCAGGCAGCCAGCCTCCCTAACAACAAACTACCTGTTAGTCAAGATCAGATAAAGAGCCGGGTTGAGGTGAGGGCCCGTACCAAGCATAGACCTAGCGACCTGTCATGGTACAGACCAGTCATATGGAGACCTGGTGAATCCAGCAATTAGAAACATTCCATATTTGAGGAGACTTGGCAGGTCTAACTATGAACCAATTTCATCATGATCATATGATAAGACCCCGTGCCAATGCTGGGACAAATTGTAATATTGAATTGTATATTGATTTCATATTTCGATGGAATTAACAATAAAGATGAGTTGCCATAATTATGAGGAAATATGTCCACATTCACACTCACCAACCCTACCCAGA
Source organism: Panulirus ornatus (assembly GCF_036320965.1). NCBI lineage: Eukaryota > Metazoa > Arthropoda > Malacostraca > Decapoda > Palinuridae > Panulirus > Panulirus ornatus. The sequence goes on from NC_092293.1 coordinate 4,242,139, forward strand.
CAACACGAGTCGTATTGATCATTTCTAGATTCATCGAACACATCCGGGAAGATACTTTTTTACCGTATTTACTTTACTTTAAAGTTACGTTCATTGGAAATAGAGCGAAACTAACTATCTGTATTACCAACAAAAATCACTATGAGGTATAGATATCTATCTACTAATGACGTCACGTCTGATGTCACTCGTAGTAATGGACACAAACTGGTGGGCAAACGTTTGACCTCAGATGAGGTGAAGTATTTTATCTTCAATATGATTGTTAACATGGAATAATGTACCAGTTAGAGTGGTTGGAAGCAGCATTATAAATACGTTTCACAATAAACTTGTAAACATTTCCCTTCAAGTTCAAGACTAACATTATTTGCGACTCATCATTAGTCACACTGACAATATACAGGTTTATCTTTAGATTATCTGTATGTCTTCCACTACAGTAATGTGTGAGTTCCTGATATCTTCCACTACACTAATGTGTGAGTTCCTGATATCTTCCACTACACTAATGTGTGAGTTCCTGATATCTTCCACTACACTAATGTGTGAGTTCCTGATATCTTCCACTACACTAATGTGTGAGTTCCTGATATCTTCCACTACACTAATGTGTGAGTTCCTGATATCTTCCACTACACTAGTATGTGAGTTCCTGATATCTTCCACTACACTAATGTGTGAGTTCCTGATATCTTCCACTACACTAATGTGTGAGTTCCTGATATCTTCCACTATCACCATCAGCCTCGAAGTGACCCAGTGGTCCACTGCTGTATGGATACCTTTACATTCCTTTGTATAATGGAATGTTTGTAACAACACAGTAATTAATCACATCTGAGCAGTTGGGAATTTGACAAGGCATTATCAGCTCTACGTCCTATTGGCGGGTCATCATAGAGCTATAAGGCAGTGGTCATGTTTGTCTGGATGTTGATGACAGGGGCTTCCTCTCTTATGTGAATGGCTTCTAATCTGTGTAGTCTCCTGCGATCACTACAACTAGTAATGATTTTGATGTTATTCATTATAATCTCCCTCGTTAATCTCGTTTCATGCTTTTGTTCATGATGATGTTTGATTCCACCTTCTTGTAAGTGGAGCGAGAGTCGGTGGCTCAGGGTGCAGGTGTACTGATCATGTTGAGATGAGTAATAATGGATATATGAGCATACATTGGTGGGTTTCCTGTATATGCTAAACTTAAACTTGTTTCCTTGTCTATGGATCATGGAATCTAGAAATAGTAACATACCATTATTTTCATTTTTCTACAGTAAATTTGATGGAAGGTACTAAATTGTTAAGTAAGGGGAGAAATATTTGTAAATTTTCATTTGTTCATCAAACACAAAGAACATCATCTACATACCTAAACCAAATTGCATTAGAAGGTAAGATATCCTTTAGTAATTTTGTTTCAAAACATTCCATGTAAAGATTACTTAGTACAGGTGAAAGAGGGTCACCCATTGCCATACCAAATTTTTGAGCATAATAATCTCCATTAAATTGAAATAAGTCTTTTATACACAATTTTATCATTTCACTGAATTAGACTTTGAAGCAGGTAAATGAATATCATCCAAGACATCAAATAAATATTCTAAAAGGCCATCAACTGGAACTTTAATGAAAAGTGAGGAAACATCAAAGCTAACTAGATTAAAATCAAAATTAACACTGATATTGGTTAGCTTGTTGACTAAATCTACATTGTTCATGATATTAGAATTTGATACCTTACCCAATAAAGGCCTTAATAAAGAAACTAACCATTTTGACAATTCATATGTGATGGAGCCTACTGAACTCACTATAGGTCTTCCTGGAAAATTCTGTTTATGTGTTTTGATAAGTCCATACATATATGGCAATGAATGGGACAAAGATGACAAACTTTTGATGAGAGAAATGTTACCTTTCAACAACAACTTCATTTCTTTATTGAAATGAGAATTAAATGCTTTTAAGGGATTTTTACTAAGTTTAGAATATGTTGTGTCATCATTTAGAAGATCATTCATTTTAGATAAATAGTTACTTTTGTCTAAAATCACAACAGAGTTAGACTTATCTGCCTTGTTTAATCACGTTAAAAACTATGATCATTGTATTGAATGGAGTAACGCCATCTCAGTTATCAACTCTAACTCTATTACCAAGAGGAATATCATTGAATCTTCTATCATTAAGTACACAAAGAATGATAATCTTAATATTAGTGATGGTCTATACAAATTAGATAACTTTATTGTTGATAAAATTTGCAAAATGATAAGTTTATGAACGCTCGTTGTATGTTTTGGACAATCACATGTTTACCAAATGGCTCTTACCTTCGTCTCTTCGATGTATATCAACTGACATATTTCTCTCTTGTGTCTCCCCTGATGATGTGATTAATACACGAAAGTACACTTGGGAGCTTATCGTGTTTCATTTTCCCCGTGGACTCATAGGAATATCTTGATGACGCGCAAAATTGTGATTATTTCCAACATGGATTCCACACGGCTCTTCTATTTCTTCTCTACAAGCTGTCCTGGACTTTCTCCTTTCGTTACTGCTTTCTCCAAATCGCTAATCAAGGCTTACCAACTGAAGTTACGATTTGGATTCCTTGGGAAATGCCTTGATGAAGAAATGATGCCAAGATCTGTCCTACCTCAACGTTTGTTTCAGCTGTCTGGTCGACGATTTGACCAATTCCAAAATATTATTTTAAAGAAAAACATTGAATTAAAGAAACTTGAAATGGAGGAGGCTTTTCGCATTTCAAGAGAGAAGAAACGTGCCTTTCAAATGGCCATAGCGTCACACTGGAAGAACCGGATGTTGGACTATTGCTATGATAAATTAAGGAAAGAATGCAATAGGCTACAAGTGTCACTAAATTGTAAGTTGGACCAACTTATTGAAAACAGCGACTGGACCAAGAACACAAACCCATCTTTTGTGGTAAACCTACCTAATAAACTAGATAAAGATTCCTTGTGTGCATTAGGCTATGGTTTGTTTTTTGTGCTCTGACAGGGAAGCCAGCTGTGTTGATGTCACAAAGTCTTTTTGTAATTTAGAAAAATACAGTAATTTAAGTAATGATGAAATTAATGTCTGTAAGGGTGTAATGTAATTGCCCTAAAAGATTCACAAGAGCTATTAACACCTTAAAGAAAGACAAGGATATACATATTACTAAAGCAGATAAGTCTGACTCTGTTGTGATTTTAGACAAAAGTAACTATTTATCTAAAATGAATGATCTTCTAAATGATGACACAACATATTCTAAACTTAGTAAAACTCCCTTAGAAGCAGTTAATTCTCGTTTCAATAAAACAAAATGAAGTTGTTGTTGAAAGGCAACATCTCTCTTATCAAAAGTTTGTCATCTTTGTCCCCTTCATTGCCATATATGTATGGACTTATCAAAACATATAAACAGAATTTTCCAGCAAGACCTATAGTGAGTTCATTAGGCTCCATCATATATGAATTGTCAAAATGGTTAGTTTCTTTATTAAGCCCTTTATTGGGTAAGGTATCAAATTCTAATATCATGAACAATGTAGATTTAGTCAACAAGCTAAACAATATCAATGTTAATTTTGATTTTAAACTAGTTAGCTTTGATGTTTCCTCACTTTCCACTAAAGTTCCGGTTGATGACCTTTTAGAATATTTATTTGATGTCTTGGATGATATTCATTTACCTGCTTCAAAGTCAAATTTCATTGAACTGATTAAATTGTATATAAAAGAATGTGTATTTCAATTCAATGGAAATTATTATGCTCAAAAATTTAGTATGGCAATGGGTAACCCTCTTTGACCTGTACTAAGTAATCTTTATATGGAATTTTCTGAAACAAAATTACTAAAGGATATCTTACCTTCTAATGCAATTTGGTTTAGGTATGTAGATGATGTTCTTTGTGTTTGACGAACAAATGAAAATTTACAAATATTTCTCCCCTTACTTAACAATTTAGTACCTTCCATCAAATTTACTGTAGAGCTTACAAAAATCCTATACATGAATATTATTTTTATTCACCTTTGCACATTGTTCAGTTAGCCTTTGTATTGTTATTCAACTTTGCTACCTCATTGGTTTTTGAGAGCTACACCTGGTTGGATTGTTATTATTATGTGCTCTGAGATCACACTTATTGCAAGTTGCCTTATAGGTTTTTGTAAGCTCTACTTTAAGATTTATATTGTATTCCTGATAAAATCTCTGTTTTAACTCTTCTGAAGACTAGCTCTTTCATGCCTGTCATGCTACAATATAATTCATTTTCTATTATCTTTGACCACTGTCATTCCATTTCCCTACACCTTGTTTTCAGTTTCTGTGAGAAATGTTAGATCAGAGTTTCATTTTTCCACTTGACAGGAAATTATTTGGTACTGTTGGGTGGTGAGCACACCACTAGATAGCCAGCTGCGCCCTGCTAGTGATTCCCGTATGTGTGCAAGTAAATCATAGTATTTAAAGCCTCCATATTGCTCTGTCAATATGACAATGTTATGATAGCTCAGCCTAAAACAGGCGTGGCATGATGCCAGCAGTAGCAGACAGGTCTTTTTTCTCAAAGAAACCGAAAAAAAGGGCTCCTTCACTATTTTAAGCGCCACTTACTCCTTTGAACATGAAAAAAGATTCATCATATGAAACCCCTACAACATGTATGACATTTTAAAGTAGCCTTTACCACGAACATATACAACATAGCTCTGAAAGTTCTACATTGCTGCAGGAATTTTCACATTACAGAGAAAAGTTTCATTTATGTCTGACCTTGGAATAGTTGGGTTGTTGGTCTGAACAAGATGGCTGAGACTGCAGGGTCTGCTGACTTTTCTGAGGAGGGATTGGCAGTGTCTGGAAATTATGATGCTTCCTAGTCAAGCATCTGTATGCTTAAGTGCGTGTAAGTCTTCTCCATTATTTGCTGCAACATATTAATGCGCTTCATTTTGAATTAAGCAAGCAAGGGCTCAGGGCAGGATTCATCAAACTGATTTCTGAAAAATAAACCGATTATACTTTCCACTGTCAGGAAAATAGCTACATAGTTGCACAACAAACTGTATATCATATCAATTCTCTTAAATACAAGCTTAAACAATGATTCTTGACCTTCTCTACTTACAGGTCATTTGCCTTGAGGACAGCAGCATCTGTTGTTCTGCAAGACCTAATAGATCCATCAATGTGGAGGCAGACTTGCCTTCAAATATGCCTTGGAAAGTCACCAAACAGAATATTAAGCAACAAAAATGCATTTTAAAGGTGCAAGTTTAAGGGCTACATAGAACTGAAAGAATGTTAAGATATAATCTCTATCAAAGGTACAGTTTCTAGATATCAGAGCAGCGAGAACATCTAATATATAAGAAACTAATGGAAGTTTTTAAATCCTTAGCTGAACCTTTCATTGTGAAACATTCATCCCTAACACAATGTTTACATATTTCCTGTTGAGGTCAGATTGTTATCCTTACTACCCATTTTTTTTTTATTGTGCTCACATACGCTAAATAGACTCACAAAATCTAGGCTAAATAACCTCAGAAAACTAAAAATTTTAACATAATCAATGACTACGACAAACCTTAATTATCTATTTTCATTACATATGTAAAGTCTGTGGAACTTCTGTCCAGGTACACTGTTTTAGGTGGTGGAAGACTGGTTGTGTGACTGCTGCATTTGGGCCAGTTCAAGAGCATGTTGGTGAGAGGCTTCCAAACCCATTAGCAAATGGACCATAGTGTTTCATGTGAAAGTCCGTTACATTATTAGAGTGTGTAGGAGGAAAGTTCCCTAAGATTTTAAAGGCACTGTTTGTATCAGAGGGAGTGAAGGGTACGTGGGCGATTGTCTCTGAATGGATTTTGGGTAGATTTTTCACAACTTTCCTTTTTAAAGGCGAGATTGGTTTGTGGGTAATTTTTGAGAAGTATCTCATGCGTATGTTTGTAAGTTCTTTGGGACAATGGATTTTACTGCGATGAGTCAGGTGTGCTTCATGAGTGAGGACTGGTGAGACGAGTGGTGATGTGGGTCTTTCGGTTCACTGTGTTGATGAAGGAGTGCCAGTTATCTGTTTGCCTCTATATGATTAGGTTAATGATAGATTTATTTAAGAATATTGATTTGATCTCTGATTTCTATCAATGGTGAGTGGTTATGTGTAAGGTGGTTTCTTTACTTTACGATGTGTGTAATTTATGGGAGTAGGTAGTAGTTTGTAGGAAGCTAACAACCAGGGACGTATATTACCAGTACTAACCGCCTGGGTATCTGGAGGGTTAGTGACGCCTGTTTAGTGATCCAGCACTCAGGTGGTCGTCACGTTGCACTCCTCTGACCCAGGCAGCTGTCTTTTGTATTGACTGGGTGAGCTGGATGGAGTGTGCTCAGGATGGGTAAGTGGTCAGAGGATGGTTGCCGTAGCATCCTTCCATGTAATGCTGGTGTGAGCAGAATGTTGTTTCACAAAGTTAGCTGCACGAGGTGGTGGACTAGGAGTCTGGTTGGTTGGTTGGTTGCATAGGTTAAGTATACTGAGAAGTTACAGTTGAAGAAATTCACCTCAGAGATCATAAGTGTGAATGCTGAACAAAGTGGACATTCCAATCTTTAATAATGGGAGCATCTTACCGAGGTTCTGCTGTTGGGTAGTGTATCTTATGGGGTATGTAGAGTGAGGAGGTATGCAGATGTTGATTATCTTGCACCTAGTACTGTGTTTATAGGATATTGTTGTTGTCTGTGAGCTGTTGTATGTTGTCAGTTGTGGAGAAAATTATGGTTTGGTGAATAAGTGTTATGAGTACCTACTCTTTGTCTGTTTTTTCTTACAGCTGTGAGATCTGGATGTGAGACTAGCTTCTTAGATGAGTGCTACAAGGATACTGCATTCTCTTAATTAGCTGAGAATTCTGTGTATTTGTTCTTATCATTACTAGCACCGAACTGCAAAATCTTTAGTTTGTCATTGCAGTTCTGTGGCGAAGAATGATCTATTTGTGAAGACTGAAAATGCGCATTCTATAATGCTGTTTATTGGAAATTTGTGCTTGAGGTGAAGGTGTTTGTGACGGAGTGTTGTAAATTATTTTCTGAATGGTTGCTGTACGTCCAGTGTTCTGAGTAGTCTCCAGTGGATGACAGTGATGTACAGTGGAGGTGATACCAATGACTGTAGTTACAGCACAAATTGTAGTAGTGCTTTTTGATATAATTGGCACTATGAACACATGTCATAAGCTGGAATTAGTTGTTAGATGACCTGGCCCTTACCTCCCTGTAGTTAACACATATGTGTGAATTCTTCAGATGTCTGAGTATAACCTTAAATAACACACTGCACAAAAATTAACTTTACACCAGTGAATGAGAGGTCTCAAATTGATCACCTGTTAGCTTTAAAGAGGTTGGTATGTTATCAGATCTTTTAGTCGTTATGTCATTACATTACTTTGAAAGTGAAAATACCATTTTTATACTAGTTTTCTGAAGAGACGTAGTAAGAGCAGCGGTAAAGGGAAAAAAATATTGTCAATCACACCAATGGGAAAAAGATATTGCTAAGCTCATTAAATGAAAAATAATATTGTTAAGCTTACTAAAGGAAAACAATATTGTTGTTAAGGTTATGGCAGTATAGATTTCCCATATAATATCCTTCATGTCGAAATATACAAGGAGTAGAAATATGGGATGAAATCAATATCCCAACGATGGTCTAATTCAAGAAACAAAACTGATAACTAAAACACACAAAACCACAGTGGCAGTCGGTAAGGGAGCTGTGAACATGGTTTAATACAAACATAATGTTATGATCGTAGGAAGACTCTCCATATATAATATATCAAATAAGAAACAAAAGTAGCCTCTAACATAGAAGCTAAAGATAACATATGGAACACACAACACTAAAATGTCCAGGATAAAAATATAATAACCTTAAACACAAAACTGACTGCAATCATGTACATAAACTAATTTACTGGTAAACAATAACACTGAGAGGAATACATATGAAAATTATTGGTTTGATGCAAGGTACAAAAAAAAGGCAACTGGAGGTGTACAGTACATAGCAAAGATAAACAATGAAACAGTTTGCATGGATTAGTAATATTACAGCCAATTTTGTTGTCGCTAGACTGGTGAAGCCATAATGCAAGAATAAACTGGAATCTAAATATAAGAATCAAAAGTACATAACGTGTTGTGAAAACTGGTACCAGAATGAAGTAATTAAACACAAGAAGATAGATATCAGCATAAAACATGGGAAATCCATAAAATAAAATTATCATTGGAATAATCATAGTTCCATACAAATAAATAATTCATGCAGTTTCAATGAAAAACAAATAGCTCAACTAAATACTTTAAACAACGTGGCAACATGAGGAAAAGAAAAAAGCTTTGGAATTGTTTTACATCTTGTACGACAATGTTACTTCACAATAAGAGTATTCTCTTAAACAGGGTCATCTTGGGGCTCAGCGAGGCCATTCCTTTCAAATTACCGTTTGGAAACAACACACAAATATATAAGTACGACTGGAAAATTTAGGTAGGCTAAACATTAATTGAAAACATCAGGGGAGACCCATTATGAAGAAGAGCAAAGTAACTTGTCAGCTTTACCTTTTACTGCAGATAATATCTGAAGAATTAATTTCAATGAGTCCTTAACTTTACAGAGATGCAGAAGTGTCTTGTTTCTCTGAAAAATATAAAGAACAAAATGGTAATCAGCAGCGTAGTTACAAGAGGATGGAGGGTAGACCCCAGGAACCACCGACTGTTTAGGGTTTTTATGATATCCAATTCTGCCTAGCTCCTAGGTTGCCATCCAGTCAATTTGGCCGTGATAATCTTGGCAAATCTATCCCCAAGGGTCCCAAATATCTAAACGCCAGTGGTAAATAGCACCTCGACTTAACTCAAAATATCACATATTGTTTACTTGACACTTATAGAGCCTAGCTTTCATGTGGTAATCAATAAGATTTGATGAAGAACTTTGTCTAAATACAACACAAACACTTTAAACAGCTAATGTTAGAAATGAAAAGAAAAGTACTAATCAATAATAATAAATATAAACAAACCGTAACTTTTATTCTGTCCCTTACCACCATGCATGTCGGTTCAAACAAAACAAACTGACCAAAAATAATTCTTTATGAACGTCTCGATTAACTAGAATTTCCCAAGAAACAATAACATATAAGAGAAGTTTTAGTCTGTAAACAAAACAAATACTTAAAACAGCTAACACAAAAGTAAAAAATAGATATCATAAATGATCATAAATTAAAGCCAGTAACTATCAATAGCTGTCGCTTACACTCACGAATGGCTGACCCGTACCATATTTTGGTCTTCCGCTTCACGTACAAATCTTGACCTATAACAGTTCTAAATTACAATTATTATAATTTTCTTTAATCATTACATTACAATTTTCTTATGTTAATAATTAGTATAACAAACACAAACAAAAACTGTAGAACTATCAGAAGACAAATTTCAGGCAGCAACTATGAACAAGCGGGAAGGTTTGATCATTTCTATCCTGCTCCTGCCTTTCTCTCCATCTCCCATATGGCCTTCCCATACACCAAGATGATATATATATATATATATATATATATATATATATATATATATATATATATATATATATATATATATATATATCTGGCCAATTCCCTGATCAACTTTGTGTTCACGTAGGCTGCATAAAATATACAAAATCGCTGACCTCATTACAGGTTACTATATTATACGAAATAATTTAATAGATTTTCGTTTATTCTCCATAGATTTGAGACACTTTAAAAGCCTAGCTTGTATACTATACTTTGAGCGCTGCAGATAAACCATTTCTAAATTTAAAAAGGAATCTACCTAACTTCTAACATCTAACCCCATAGTCAAAGCAATTAACTATGGTTTAGGTTCAGATTTATCAGAGTTTAACCACGTTATTTAACCCCAAAAATCCGTCATCTAATTGAAGATCTTCATGATCTAAATATGTGGGAACATCAAATATGATAATCTTCCTGCATGTCTGCCTTTCATCTAGTCCCTTCATAATAACACCTTAAGAACCACAAGTGGTTAAGAAATCTAAAAGCATCATTAATCTTGACAGTTACATAAGGTCTATATCTTCCTTGAACGAAATCTTAAAACTCCTGTGGTACTTACAGAGTCGTACTGTCCTCTGTAGCTTCTGGTGAAATTCCAAATGTACTGTAAGGGGGATGATATGGCCTCAGCCTACACAAAGGTCACTGTGTCTCTGGCTCTCCGCCTCCAGAGTTAATTCCCTCCATTTCCTCGTCATGCCTATCACTCAGGCGAGGAGGATGACCAACCCTTTAACATTTTGTTCTCAGTGTTCTTCCCCCTTTCCTCTCACCAGAGTTACTTTTACCCTTGGTGTTCATCACCCCGATACCATCTCGAAGCTTCGTTCATCCCCCTTTGGGTACCCGGGACCATCATTCCTGGTCTTAGTTGATGAATTTTGACAATAGTGTTATTATTACCCCTCGATTTTCTTGTCTTAAGACTTGGTATGAAGTGGTTTCTAACCCCCTCCAATCCTAATTCAATGCCTTGCCCAAGTTATGGGGACACTTGGAGGACGAGGTACGTCATGTCAAAACCCAGACTCAATCATCAACTTTACAGTTGAAAGGAATCCATTAATATCTCGATCGTCAACATTTGACGACTTCAATATATATATTCGGAATTTACTATATACTCCCTACTTGGGCCTAAAACTTTATTTCTGATCACAACTCCAGCCCAGTGGTATGGGATATAGAGAAACGCATGAGGAACTGCAGACGAAGAAGCCCGGGAGAAAGTAAGAATCCAACCCAAGATAAACACACCTTTTGAATCAACGCTCACGTTTATTGAATTTAAAAAAGAAATCTTGTTGCTACTTAGCGTTGCTTTGGTCTTGCACTGCTTCTAGAGGGCTGCCAGCAGCAGTGGTCGAGGTGTGGCAATGGTCAAATCATGAGATAAATGACTCCCACCTTAGTGACAGCTCTAATTACATGGTTTGGTCAGCCACAACGCCTCCTCCCACCACTTCTACCATCTTTGACCAAACTTAAAACTCCTTTACCCACAGTATGGCTGGCTCCACCGGTATTATAACCACTTGGGACCATCAGTCAATTTTCTTGGGTTTGGCTGAATTTTCCTTTTTTTCTCGAAGCGTTTATCACCGTGACCGGGAATTTAACCTTTACATGGAGGCTCCAGTTTTCGCTGTAGTATCTACTTCGCCAAATAACTTCTTTATAAATGAGGTCCATTACAAAGTAAAGCATCATAAGTGGATCCAATGAAGTCCATTACAAAGTAAAGCATCATAAGTGGATCTCATGAAGTCCATTACAAAGTAGAGCATCATAAGTGGATCCAATTAAGTCCACTACAAAGTAGAGCATCATAAGTGGATCCAGTGAAGTCCATTACAAAGTAAAGCATCATAAGTGGATCCAGTGAAGTCCATTACAAAGTAAAGCATCATAAGTGGATCCAATGGAGTCCATTACAAAGTAAAGCATCATAAGTGGATCCAATGAAGTCCATTACAAAGTAAAGCATCATAAGTGGATCCAATGAAGTCCATTACAAAGTAAAGCATCATAAGTGGATCCAGTGAAGTCCATTACAAAGTAAAGCATCATAAGTGGATCCAATGGAGTCCATTACAAAGTAAAGCATCATAAGTGGAGGCAGCCAAGATACTTCTCCGTGGTGGGGTTTGCTACGTGGTTGGTGGATATGGCCCTCCCCCACATGGTCACAGTGGTTGACCTCGTCTACGTCAACACATTATGAGGTCAAAAAAATTCACGAAATCCATTTCGCGTCCATACCAACATTAACCACATTCCATTTCCTCCACTGGGTATTCCACCTCCATAACAACACAGCCAAATTCCACTCCATTCATCTCTTCCATGTCTGGGTATTCCACCTCCATATCTACACAGCCAAATTCCACTCCATCCATCACTTCCACGTCTGGCTATTCCACCTCCATGTCCACACAGCCATAGCCCATGTCAAATACATGGACATATTCAAATTCCATCACCTGGACAAAAGAGAATCGTCCTACCTCCTTGGTGAACATTATTATATTGAAGTGTTTGATGAAAGGTTGAGGGAGCTTGCAAGGCGGAGCAGAGATGTTCACTCTTGTTGTCTTACCTATGTTGTACATTCAGCAATTTGAGTGGTGGCAATCCAGTTTCAAGTATCATATGGATTTTGACCGTCAACTCTGGAGCTTTTCTTAGCACTGCATTCCAACCCTTAACTAGCTTATGTGTGGTCTAAGCTGGCTTATGCCTCCTGCCTTGATTACTTATCTGATCTTAAGTCTTATTTAAAATGCCATGAATTATTTTCAATATGTTTTCATAGATTTGTGTTTATTCTCCATATATTTGAAACATTTTAACAGCCTAGCTTGTATACTATACTTTGAGCGCTGCACATAAACCATTTCTAAATTTAACAAAGAATCCACCTCACTTGTGACATGCAACCCCTTAATCAAAGCATTCAACTATGGTTTAGGATCAGATTCATCTGAACGTCATTTAACCCCAACAAATCTGTCATCTAATTGAAGATCTTCATGATCTAAATATGTGGGAAAATCAAATATGATAATCTCAGTGCATGTCTGCCTTCCATCTGGTCCCTCCATAATAGCACCTTCGGAACCACAAGTGGGTAAGACATCTAACAGTATCATTGATCTTGACAGACACATAAGGTCTATATCTTCCTTGAACGAAACCTTAAAACTCCTGTGATACTTACAGAGTCGTACTGTCCTCTGTAGCTTCTGGTGAAACTCCAGATGTACTGTTAAGGAATCCATTAATATCAAGATCGTCAACATTTGACAACTTCAATACATATTCTGAACTTACTATTCCTCGCTACTTGGGCCTAAAACTTTATTTCTGAGCACAACTCCAGCCAAATGGTATGAGATGTAGAGAAACGCATGTGGAACTGCAGACGAAGAAGCCCTGGAGAAAGTAGGAATCCAACCCTAGATAAACACACCATTCGAATCAACGCTCACGTTTATTGAAATTAAAAAAGAAATCTTGTTGCTACTTAGCGTTGTTTTGGTCTTGCTTTGCTTCAAGAGGGCTGCCAGCAGCAGTGGTCGAGGTGTGGCAATGGTCAAATCATTAGATAAATGACTCCCACCTGAGTGACAGCTGTAACTACATGGTTTGGTCAGCCACAATGCCTCCCACCACCACTTCCACCATCTTTGACCAAACTTAAAACTCCTTTACCTACAGTATGGCTGACTTCATCGGTATTATTCCCATTTGGAACCATCAGCCAATTTTCTTGGATTTGGATGATTTTTCTTTTTTTTCCGAAGCATTTGTCGCCGTTGCCGGGAATTTAGCCCTTACATGGGAGCTCCGGTTGTCGCTGTGGTATTTAGTTCGCCAAATAACTTCTTTATAAATGAAGTCCATTACAAAGTAAAGCATCATAAGTGGATCTCATGAAGTCCATTATAAAGTAGAGCATCATAAGTGGATCCAATTAAGTCCACTACAAAGTAAAGCATCATAAGTAGATCAAATGAAGTCCATTACAAAGTAAAGCATCATAAGTGGATCCAGTGAAGTCCATTACAAAGTAAAGCATCATAAGTGGATCCAATGAAGTCCATTACAAAGTAAAGCATCATAAGTGGATCCAATGGAGTCCATTACAAAGTAAAGCATCATAAGTGGATCCAGTGAAGTCCATTACAAAGTAAAGCATCATAAGTGGAGGCAGCCAAGATACTTCTCCGTGGTGGGGTTTGCTACGTGGTTGGTGGATATGGCCCTCCCCCACATGGTCACAGTGGTTGACCTCGTCTACGTCAACACATTATGAGGTCAAATAAATTCACGAAATCCATTTCGCGTCCATACCAACATTAACCACATTCCATTTCCTCCACTGGGTATTCCACCTCCATAACAACACAGCCAAATTCCACTCCATTCATCTCTTCCATGTCTGGGTATTCCACCTCCATATCTACACAGCCAAATTCCACTCCATCCATCACTTCCACGTCTGGCTATTCCACCTCCATGTCCACACAGCCATAGCCCATGTCAAATACATGGACATATTCAAATTCCATCACCTGGACAAAAGAGAATCGTCCTACCTCCTTGGTGAACATTATTATATTGAAGTGTTTGATGAAAGGTTGAGGGAGCTTGCAAGGCGGAGCAGAGATGTTCACTCTTGTTGTCTTACCTATGTTGTACATTCAGCAATTTGAGTGGTGGCAATCCAGTTTCAAGTATCATATGGATTTTGACTTCGTCAACTCTGGTGCTTTTCTTAGCACTGTATTCCAACCCTTAACTAGCTTATGTGTGGTCTAAGCTGGCTTATGCCTCCTGCCTTGATTACTTATCTGATCTTCAGTCTTATTTAAAATGCCATGAATTATTTTCAATATGTTTTCATAGATTTGTGTTTATTCTCCATATATTTGAAACATTTTAACAGCCTAGCTTGTATACTATACTTTGAGCGCTGCACATAAACCATTTCTAAATTTAACAAAGAATCCACCTCACTTGTGACATGTAACCCCTTAATCAAAGCATTCAACTATGGTTTAGGATCAGATTCATCTGAACGTCATTTAACCCCAACAAATCTGTCATCTAATTGAAGATCTTCATGATCTAAATATGTGGGAAAATCAAATATGATAATCTCAGTGCATGTCTGCCTTCCATCTGGTCCCTCCATAATAGCACCTTCGGAACCACAAGTGGGTAAGACATCTAACAGTATCATTGATCTTGACAGACACATAAGGTCTATATCTTCCTTGAACGAAACCTTAAAACTCCTGTGATACTTACAGAGTCGTACTGTCCTCTGTAGCTTCTGGTGAAACTCCAGATGTACTGTTAAGGAATCCATTAATATCAAGATCGTCAACATTTGACAACTTCAATACATATTCTGAACTTACTATTCCTCGCTACTTGGGCCTAAAACTTTATTTCTGAGCACAACTCCAGCCAAATGGTATGAGATATAGAGAAACGCATGTGGAACTGCAGACGAAGAAGCCCTGGAGAAAGTAGGAATCCAACCCTAGATAAACACACCTTTCGAATCAACGCTCACGTTTATTGAAATTAAAAAAGAAATCTTGTTGCTACTTAGCGTTGTTTTGGTCTTGCTTTGCTTCAAGAGGGCTGCCAGCAGCAGTGGTCGAGGTGTGGCAATGGTCAAATCATTAGATAAATGACTCCCACCTGAGTGACAGCTGTAACTACATGGTTTGGTCAGCCACAATGCCTCCCACCACCACTTCCACCATCCTTGACCAAACTTAAAACTCCTTTACCTACAGTATGGCTGACTTCATCGGTATTATTCCCATTTGGAACCATCAGCCAATTTTCTTGGATTTGGATGATTTTTCTTTTTTTTCCGAAGCATTTGTCGCCGTTGCCGGGAATTTAGCCCTTACATGGGAGCTCCGGTTGTCGCTGTGGTATTTAGTTCGCCAAATAACTTCTTTATAAATGAAGTCCATTACAAAGTAAAGCATCATAAGTGGATCTCATGAAGTCCATTATAAAGTAGAGCATCATAAGTGGATCCAATTAAGTCCACTACAAAGTAAAGCATCATAAGTGGATCAAATGAAGTCCATTACAAAGTAAAGCATCATAAGTGGATCCAGTGAAGTCCATTACAAAGTAAAGCATCATAAGTGGATCAAATGAAGTCCATTACAAAGTAAAGCATCATAAGTGGATCCAATTAAGTCCACTACAAAGTAAAGCATCATAAGTGGATCTCATGAAGTCCATTACAAAGTAGAGCATCATAAGTGGATCCAATTAAGTCCACTACAAAGTAAAGCATCATAAGTGGATCAAAGAAGTCCATTACAAAGTAAAGCATCATAAGTGGATCCAATGAAGTCCATTACAAAGTAAAGCATCATAAGTGGATCCAGTGAAGTCCATTACAAAGTAAAGCATCATAAGTGGATCCAATGGAGTCCATTACAAAGTAAAGCATCATAAGTGGAGGCAGCCAAGATACTTCTCCGTGGTGGGGTTTGCTACGTGGTTGGTGGATATGGCCCTCCCCCACATGGTCACAGTGGTTGACCTCGTCTACGTCAACACATTATGAGGTCAAAAAATTCACGAAATCCATTTCGCGTCCATACCAACATTAACCACATTCCATTTCCTCCACTGGGTATTCCATCTCCATAACAACACAGCCAAATTCCACTCCATCCATCTCTTCCATGTCTGGGTATTCCACCTCCATATCTACACAGCCAAATTCCACTCCATCCATCACTTCCACGTCTGGCTATTCCACCTCCATGTCCACACAGCCATAGCCCATGTCAAATACATGGACATATTCAAATTCCATCACCTGGACAAAAGAGAATCGTCCTACCTCCTTGGTGAACATTATTATATTGAAGTGTTTGATGAAAGGTTGAGGGAGCTTGCAAGGCGGAGCAGAGATGTTCACTCTTGTTGTCTTACCTATGTTGTACATTCAGCAATTTGAGTGGTGGCAATCCAGTTTCAAGTATCATATGGATTTTGACTTCGTCAACTCTGGTGCTTTTCTTAGCACTGTATTCCTACCCTTATCTAGCTTATGTGTGGTCTAAGCTGGCTTATGCCTCCTGCCTTGATTACTTATCTGATCTTCAGTCTTATTTAAAATGCCATGAATTATTTTCAATATGTTTTCATAGATTTGTGTTTATTCTCCATATATTTGAAACATTTTAACAGCCTAGCTTGTATACTATACTTTGAGCGCTGCACATAAACCATTTCTAAATTTAACAAAGAATCCACCTCACTTGTGACATGTAACCCCTTAATCAAAGCATTCAACTATGGTTTAGGATCAGATTCATCTGAACGTCATTTAACCCCAACAAATCTGTCATCTAATTGAAGATCTTCATGATCTAAATATGTGGGAAAATCAAATATGATAATCTCAGTGCATGTCTGCCTTCCATCTGGTCCCTCCATAATAGCACCTTCGGAACCACAAGTGGGTAAGACATCTAACAGTATCATTGATCTTGACAGACACATAAGGTCTATATCTTCCTTGAACGAAACCTTAAAACTCCTGTGATACTTACAGAGTCGTACTGTCCTCTGTAGCTTCTGGTGAAACTCCAGATGTACTGTTAAGGAATCCATTAATATCAAGATCGTCAACATTTGACAACTTCAATACATATTCTGAACTTACTATTCCTCGCTACTTGGGCCTAAAACTTTATTTCTGAGCACAACTCCTGCCAAATGGTATGAGATATAGAGAAACGCATGTGGAACTGCAGACGAAGAAGCCCTGGAGAAAGTAGGAATCCAACCCTAGATAAACACACCTTTCGAATCAACGCTCACGTTTATTGAAATTAAAAAAGAAATCTTGTTGCTACTTAGCGTTGTTTTGGTCTTGCTTTGCTTCAAGAGGGCTGCCAGCAGCAGTGGTCGAGGTGTGGCAATGGTCAAATCATTAGATAAATGACTCCCACCTGAGTGACAGCTGTAACTACATGGTTTGGTCAGCCACAATGCCTCCCACCACCACTTCCACCATCTTTGACCAAACTTAAAACTCCTTTACCTACAGTATGGCTGACTTCATCGGTATTATTACCATTTGGAACCATCAGCCAATTTTCTTGGATTTGGATGATTTTTCTTTTTTTTTCCGAAGCGTTTGTCGCCGTTGCCGGGAATTTAGCCCTTACATGGGAGCTCCGGTTGTCGCTGTGGTATTTAGTTCGCCAAATAACTTCTTTATAAATGAAGTCCATTACAAAGTAAAGCATCATAAGTGGATCCAATGAAGTCCATTACAAAGTAAAGGATCATACGTAGATGCAGCCAGGATACTTCTCCGTCGTGGGGCTCGCTACGTGGTTGGTGGATGTGGCCCTCCTCGCCACATGGTCACAGTGGTTGACCTAGTTTACGTCAACACATTACGAGGTCAACCTTCACCAAATCCATATGGCGTTCATACCAGCTTCACCCATATTCCATTTCCTCCAATTCCACTTCTGGGTATTCCACCTCCATATCCACACAGCCAAATTCCACTCCATCCATGACTTCCACGTCTAGGTATTCCACCAATTCCACTCCATCCATCTCTTCAACGTTTTGGTATTCCACCTCCATATCCACACAGCCAAATTCCACTCCATCCATCACTTCCACGTCTGGGTATTCCACCTCCATGTCCACACAGCCATAGCCCATGTCAAATACATGGACATATTCAAATTCTATCACCTGGACAAAGGAGGATCGTCCTACCTCCTTGGTGAACATTATTATATTGAAGTGTTCGAGAAAAGGTTGAGGGAGCTTGCAAGGCGGAGCAGAGATGTTCACTCGACAGAGGTCACAGCTCAAATGATGCTCTCGGTCCCGGCTCCCGCCCTGATATACTCTGGGAACTGATCATATCCTAGCATAGTTTAATATAGTGAAGTCTAATATAGCGAAATCAATACTTTAATATAGTTAAGTTTATTTCTCAATAGTTTAATACATGTACCTCACAACAGTTCCTTCACCCATACAATATGACTTTAACGGCACCAGCCAGCAGGAAAAATGTTGGATACAGGAGTGACTGAATATTTTGTCGGGAAAAGAAATAATTGAATATTTGGTACGATCGATCAAAATGCTTTTTATAGGCAAATAATTTCTGATTTTTCAAATGATTTTTTCCACCTGTTGGAACTGGTGTAAGTAATTAAAGATATGAAAACCGATGGAAAAGTTCAGTTTAACGCTTTTACGAATGTCTTGCTGCGTGTTTGGGAAGAGCAGTAATCTACAGGAATATATTGGTCTAATGTCCCCTGCTCGTCCAACAGCAGATATTGTATGGTCTGAGACATTATTTCTGGTGGAGGTGGATTCTCTCCGGCATTGCGTAAATCACTTCCACAAACTTGCGCCATTTTGCACAAATACAGATCCGATATGATTCATTTCCCAGCTCTGTTACGTTATGGACCCTAGTCATCCTAGCCTAGCCTAGCCTAAATTAAAAGGTGTGGAATAATGTGCAACATTTCTCCTTCATTACAAGTGATAATAAACCTAGGCTATACAGCAACCAGGAACGTCCATATTTGTCTAACTTCTCACATGTCTGTGTCATCTGTCTGCAAACATGTCGACCATTACCATGAGGGCAATTGCGGCTTTTGATTTTGAATATCACACGTTTCCTCTCTGCCGTGAGATCTTCATACTTAAAAAAAATGGTGGGCCGTAAGAAATATATGTCCATCGAAGGTCAATATATGGCTCAGTTCCATCATCAATTTCTAAGAAAACTGAAAAGATGAGGTCCCACCGAGATTCGAACTCGGATTGCTGGATCCAGAGTCCAGAGTGCTAACCCTTACACCATGGGACCTGATAAGAAAAGATGTGATTTCATCTAAATGTTTTACATATAATCAACCAGAGGCCATTCCTCCCTCCCTGCCTGCAGGGTTCAAGGTTTTCTAGAAGGTTCTCGAAGATTCTGGTAAGATCATTACCTTTGAGAGGTCGTCGTTAGATGACAGTCAGGTTCACTCTATGGTTGGTGTTTGTAGTTGGTTGTCCGAGGATGTTGTTATACTTGATCAATTTTGTAATTGTTGACTTTCAGGTAGGAAGTACTCATTTACGATGCATCCTTGTACTCACAACAACCTTATGAGTCACTTCAAGATTTATCTTCACTACAACTTTATCTTCACTACACTATTAAGGTTGAAGTCAATGGTCACATTCACTACAATCTCAACACGACTGGTCTTATACCTAACCCGTATCATAACTATATCCATGTACATGTATTTCTTGCAGAATAAAACAGATATCAATGATTTCTCTGAAAGTTGATATATACAGCATTACGTATCTATCAATCTATCTAATATCTGTTTTTTACCTATCTATCTATCTATCTATCTATCTACCTTTCTAAATCAGAAAGTCAACAATAATATCATTAATGATACGTATAACTACGTCCTCTCAATGGCAGTTCCTACCCAGAATCTTCGAGAACCTTCTAGAAAACCTTAGTTTTCTGGAAGGTTCTAGAAGATTCTGGTGAGATAATTGCCATTGAGAGGACGTTGTTATACTTCATATATCTATGATTCTATTATTGTTGACTTTCAGATAAAGATAGATATATAGATAGATAGATAGTTAGATTGATAGACTGATAGAGCGATATTTAGATAGGTATATTGATAGATAAGTTTCATCAATACTGTATCTTACGCCATCTCCTGTTGCTGGACATATGTTCAACCAGCATTGGGAAAACCTCCAGTAGACCTTAATGTAAAGCAAGATAATAACAAAACCTGCAATAAAAGAATACGATCAACTCCCCAGTGCAGAAATATTGTGACCAGAAAGTCTTCTAGCAAGATGTCAGACACTTCCACGGCAATCACGAACATAACATCAAATATCTGAAAGTCAACAATAACAAAACTAATGATTATAATGAAACTATAACAAGAAAAATGATAAACATATGGAAAATAGTGCTCTAGATTATGTTTCTAGAAAACAAACTTTAACGAAAACTGTGAAAAGAAATACCCATCTGGCTGATACGACACAGTAAAAGGACCATCCCACAACCAACTCTAAACTGAACCTGACTGTCCCCTAACAACGTCCTCTCAATGGTATTTATCTTACCAGAATCTCGTAGAACTTTCCATAAAATCAAGAACACTGCAGGCAAGGAGGGAGGAATGGCCTCTGGCTGCTGATGATAACCATATTATTCTATATATATACTTTTACCTACAACCGAAGGTTGACCGGCCAGCCAAAGTGGCTACAGAGGTTGTATCAATGAAAGAAACGGACCCACCAGCAGACGAATTCGGTTGGCAGGTTGTATCGAAGAAAAGGAAAAAGAAAGTTGCCCAACCAGCCCAACCAGAAGGGTGTAGCAAAGAAACGAAAGAAGGCTGCCCAACCAACCTGGGTGGTAGTAAGGATGGCTGCTCCACAACCCCAGGTCGTTAGGCAGACTGTAGCCATGGAAGAAAGGAAGGCTGCTCGTCCACCAGCCCAGGTATCGAGTGAGCGTGTAGCTATGCAGGCTGACCCACCAGCCCGGGTAGATAGCTACACCTAGATGGCTATGGCGGATGCAGCAAAGAAACAAACCCCACAACTACTCCCCGAGGTTTGCAAGCCTGCACCCAAAAAGATGAAGACGAAGGTTGCCACACTACCCAATGCACCACCACATGTCTAGAAAGGGAAAAGGTGGACAGAATGGCTGGAGGTCCCACTCCAACAACAAAATCACCTTAGGAGCCAAGTTCCATCCATATATATATATATATATATATATATATATATATATATATATATATATATATATATATATATATATATATATATATATATATATATATATATATATATATATATATATATATATATATATATATATATATATATACACTACATTGCAACTTACATATGAATAGAATCATCAAGCTTCACTATATTAACTTTACTATATTTGAATATAAACAAGGTCTAACCGAGGTTACTTGGTTGAGCAAGACGTGAGAATATCATCAATTGGCCCTCCAGCCCTGGGTTGAAATTGTCGTTCTGACGTATTTCGAGTTCAGTGCTGATACAGGACCATTGATTATAGGACTATCTTGTTAGTCTGTGTAACTTCGCCTGACCCAGTCCACGTCTTCAATGGCCTTCTGTTACTACAAACGCGATTACAAAGGAAAGGCTTCCTTTGTTAGTTTCATGAATACCTTCGTTCAAATGAAGGGAAAGACTATTACTATGAAGAGGTACCTTATCAGCAGGAAAGAGCTGCAGCAACGGTATGAAAGTTACTGCAAGATACATAACGAGCCCGTGGCTTCCAACGTAAACATCGGCCGCCATTTGGGTTCACTCGGCATCATGTGTGACACCAAGATTGGACCCGTTGGCAAACAGGAACGATACTATTCTGGTATCATGTGGCTCGATGGCGCAGGAGCACCAACTGAAATGCAAAGAAAATGGAGAAAGCCGCCCAAACGTATCATGAAGGCCGTGCAAGAGAAGATCGAGAGGAATCGGTTGAGAGACGATATCGCTCACAGTATATTGAAATTTATACCCAAGACTTCCCCTGATCTCCAGACACAGCCAGTCACAGAGACCACCAGCCCCGCTTCCCAGACACAGCAAGTCACAGAGACCAACAGCCCCGCTTCCCAGACACAGCAAGTCACAGAGACCACCAGACCCGCTTCCCAGACACAGCCAGTCGCAGAGACCACCAGCCCCGCTCCCCAGACACAGCCAGTCACAGAGACCACCAGCCCCGCTCCCCAGACACAGCCAGACACACAGCCCACCAGCCCCGTCCCCCACACAGAGCCACAAGATCCTGATATTGAGGAAGCAAATGAATTTCTCGATGATTTTTTGCTTTCACTGGAGAAGAACTGATGAGTTCCTTATAGACAAGACAAAATGTTCAAAAAGGAATCTATATAAGTTCACTTATGGAGTGAGAACTTTGACGGAGCTGTACTGCCTATAGCACAGCCTACCAAAGGGTGATCTTTGCTGTCGTGCAGTAACCTCATGAGGGCGGAGTCCGGCTACACTTTCTTTACCGAGGAAAAGATCTCTGCACTAATATTGAGTTTCTCCGTTGGCGTCAGGGTAAACACCCATCCCCCCCGAAGCTTGGTTACCTTTCCGTGGTGGGGGGGACTTCATGGATTGGGCAGTAGCAACCATCGTTGGTTGCTTCTGTTCAATCCATGAACGAAAAACCAAGCATCTTGAGCGTAATTGTCGTAGAAATTCACTTGGTGTCAAAACTGACGCGAAAGCGTTTGTCTCAATTTTGTCAGAAATGTTTGTGCGTTTCGGCCTGATGGCGGGAGTCGGTTTGGCGCTGTGGTCATGAGGGAATACGAGGAAGATTGGCAACCGTCCCAGAAGTAGCTACAGTGAGGCGCAGCAGCTGTCCCTATTACTGTGGAAGGCACTCATGTAAAGTGTGCAGTGAAACGCACCAGTAACAAGGGAATCGGACAACCAAAACAGCAATCTTGATCATCTGGAGGCTATCCAATGCTCAGAGTAGATAAGGACGATTATTGTATGGCTTCGCTCAGAGGATGAAAATCTTAGCCGTGAAAATCAACAAGTAAAATAACTAGTAGTTAGTGGTAGTGAAGTGGAATTACCGCATTTCTGTGGTCTTAATAGTAAAACGAAACTTTTCGTTTTCTCCATCAATTTAGAGGCGTTGTAGACCACCATCCTTAAGGTTGTAAGGTAATGGTAACTACAAGGTTATGACCTCAGCAAATTTGGGATGGAAAGTGCAGGAAATGTGGTAATGTATATAATATAAATTATATAGTTGTATAATAAATGTGTAATACAATTTTACAATTAGGTTTGGTTTAGATGCTACCCTACCCTAGGCTAGAAAAAGTTTCCTTTGCTTCAGAGCCCCAACTACGTAGCCTGGCTACTGTTGATATTAAACAGTAACAGAAAGGTGATAAAACTGAGATGAAATGAATAAAAATATAGAATGGGTCAGTTGAAAGTTGAAGTATTTGCTAAATACAGTTTTTGACAGATCCAAATGCATCCTAAGGTCAGTCACTTAAATCACAATGTTGAATATCATTTTAATTGTTGGAACTAGTTACAGGAAGTAAAAATATCAAGCTTAAAGGGATGCCATTACAATAACTTCATATACCTCTATAGGATCTCTTAAACTTCTTTTCCCTAAATGTGAATGGATTTAAGTCGCTTAATCTGCTCTCTGAATTTGTTTCTCAGACCAGTAATCATCTTTGGAGATTACCTGAGTAATTTCTCCATTCAATGTCTTCCTTTTCAAATCAGTTGACGACCACAGCAGTACAATATCCAAGCTGGGATGGCTATGTTTTGGGAAGGCGAGAGGTCAGGTTATGCAAGAATGTTAGAAATGGCTTCCATCAGTTTCTACCCTATCTACTCTAAATATTTTGGGTTATTAGAACTTAGAGATTTAAGAGTAAATAATACTGAAAGTTGGTTTAAAGTTGCCTGACCCAACATAACAACACCTTGGTAATGGTGACCTGATGAAGGATACTGAACCTAACCTAACCTATATTAACACCTGACTAGTGATTATATGATCAAGGATGCCTTAGCTATCCTAACTTTAACGTTAAGCTCTATCTCACTTTCCTTAACCTTCATTTTAAGGATAACATCAAAAGAGAAAACTCTTTAACATCGACGATAATATATTCTATGTACTCAAGTGATTAAAGTGGGTGGAGCCGTCCCAACATTACTTAGTAAAAATGGGCCTGGATAAGCAACACAAACGTATAAGGCTTTTATGATTTTTTTTTTTATTTTCTGTTTGATTTTGATGAAGAACAAATTTCATTATTACTTGAAAAGTTATTGCCCTCCAGATGTAATTAAATTTACTACTTTCTCAATGGAATAAATACAAAAGCTTTCACCGCTATTCAGTATTCTTTCTATAATAAGCACCTTTTGTACGTATAATCCACTCCTGCCATTTTATTGATATCTGCACACACACACACACACACACACACACACACACACATATATATATATATATATATATATATATATATATATATATATATATATATATATATATATATATATATATATATATATTTATCTATTTTGCTTTGTCGCTGTCTCCCGCATTTGCGAGGTAGCGCAAGGAAACAGACGAAAGAAATGGCCCAACACACCCCCATACACATGTATATACATACACATCCACACACAGAAATATACATACCTATGCATCTCAATGTACACATATATATACACACACAGACACATACATTTATACCATGCACACAATTTACACTGCCTTTATTCATTCCCATCGCCACCTCGCAACACATAGAATACCATCCCCCTCCCCCCTCATGTGTGCGAGGTAGCGCTAGGAAAAAGACAACAAAGGCCACATTCGTTCACACTCAGTCTCTAGCTGTCATGCAATAATGCCCGAAACCACAGCTCCCTTTCCACATCCAGGCCCCACACAACTTTCCATGGTTTACCCCAGACGCTTCACATGCCCTGGTTCAATCCATTGACAGCATGTCGACCCCGGTATACCATATAGTTCCAATTCACTCTATTCCTTGCACGCCTTTCACCCTCCTGCATGTTCAGGCCCCGATCACTCACAATCTTTTTCGCTCCATCTTTCCACCTCCAATTTCATCTCCCACTTCCCCTCGTTCCCTCCACCTCTGACACATATATCCTCTTGGTCAATCTTTCCTCACTCATTCTGTCCATGTGACCAAACTATTTCAAAACACCCTCTTCTGCTCTCTCAACCACACTCTTTTTATTTCCACACATCTCTCTTACCCTTACATTACTTACTCGATCAAACCACCTCACACAACATATTGTCCTCAAACATCTCATTTCCAACACATCCACCCTCCTGCGAACAACTCTATCCATAGCCCACGCCTCGCAACCATACAACATTGTTTGAACCACTATTCCTTCAAACATACCCACCTTTGCTTTCCGAGATAATGTTCTCGACTTCCAGACATTCTTCAAGGCTCCCAAAATTTTCACCCCCTCCCCCACCCTATGATTCACTTCCGCTTCCATGGTTCCATCCGCTGCCAGATCCACTCACAGATATCTAAAGCACTTTACTTCCTCCAGTTTTTCTCCATTCAAACTTACCTCCCAATTGAATTGACCCTCAACCCTACTGTACCTAATTACCTTGCTCTTATTCACATTTACTCTTAACTTTCTTCTTTCACACACTTTACCGAACTCAGTCACCAGCTTCTGCAGTTTCTCACATGAATCAGCCACCAGCGCTGTATCATCAGCGAACAACAAGTGAATCACTTCCCAAGCTCTCTCATCCACAACAGCCTGCATACTTGCTCCTCTTTCCAAAACTCTTGCATTCACCTCCCTAACAGCCCCATCCATAAACAAAGTAAAAAACCATGGAGACATCACACACCCCTGCCACAAACCTACATTCACTGAGAACCAATCATTTTCCTCTCTTCCTACACGTACACATGCCTTATATCCTCGATAAAAACTTTTCACTGCTTCTAACAACTTGCCTCCCACACCATATATTCTTAATACCTTCCACAGAGCATCTCTATCAACTCTATCATATGCCTTCTCCAGATCCATAAATGCTACATACAAATCCATTTGCTTTTCTAAGTATTTCTCACATACATTCTTCAAAGCAAACACCTGATCCACACATCCTCTACCACTTCTGAAACCACAATGCTTTTCCCCAATCTGATGCTCTGTACATGCCTTCACCCTCTCAATCAATACCCTCCCATATGATTTACCAGAAATACTCAACAAACTTATACCTCTGTAATTTGCGCACTCACTCTTATCCCCTTTGCCTTTGTACAATGTCACTGTGCAAGCATTCCGCCAATCCTCAGGCACCTTACCATGAATCATACATACATTAAATAACCTTACCAACCAGTCAATCACCCCCTTTTTAAATAAATTCCACTGCTAAACCATCCAAACCTGCTGCCTTGCCGGCTTTCATCTTCCGCAAAGCTTTTACCACCTCTTCTCTTTCTACCAAATCATTTTCCCTAACCCTCTCACTTTGCACACCACCTCGACCAAAACACCCTATATCTGCCACTCTATAATCAAACACATTCAACAAACCTTCAAAATACTCACTCCATCTCCTTCTCACATCACCACTACTTGTTATCACATCCCCATTAGCCCCCTTCACTTAAGTTCCCATTTGCTCCCTTGTCTTACGCACTTTATTTACCTCCTTCCAAAACATCTTTTTATTCTCCCTAAAATTTAATGATACTCTCTCACCCCAACTCTCATTTGCCCTCTTTTTCACCTCTTGCACCATTCTCTTGACCTCTTTCTTTTATACATCTCCCACTCATTTGCATTTCTTCCCTGCAAAAATCGTCCAAATGCCTGTCTCTTCTATTTCACTAATAATCTTACTTCTTCATCCCAACACTCACTACCCTATATATATACATATATATATATATATATATATATATATATATATATATATATATATATATATATATATATATATATATATATATATATATATATATATATATATATATATATATATATATATATGATCCCTGGGGATAGGGGATTAAGAGTACTTCCCACGTATTCCCTGCGTGTCGTAGAAGGCGACTAAAAGGGGAGGGAGCGGGGGCTGGAAATCCTCCCCTCTCGGTTTTTTTTTAATTTTCCAAAAGAAGGAACAGAGAATTGGGCCAGGTGAGGGTATTCCCTCAAAGGCCCAGTCCTCTGTTCTTAACGCTACCTCGCTAATGCGGGAAATGGCGAATAGTTTGAAAGAAAAGAAAAAGATATATATATATATATATATATATATATATATATATATATATATATATATATATATATATATATATATATATATATATATATATATATATATATATATATATATATATATATAGGGTTGAGGGTCAAGTCAATTGGGAGGTAAGTTTGAATGGAGAAAAACTGGAGGAAGTAAAGTGTTTTAGATATCTGGGAGTGGATCTGGCAGCGGATGGAACCATGGAAGCGGAAGTGGATCATAGGGTGGGGGAGGGGGCGAAAATCCTGGGAGCCTTGAAGAATGTGTGGAAGTCGAGAACATTATCTCGGAAAGCAAAAATGGGTATGTTTGAAGGAATAGTGGTTCCAACAATGTTGTATGGTTGCGAGGCGTGGGCTATGGATAGAGTTGTGCGCAGGAGGATGGATGTGATGGAAATGAGATGTTTGAGGACAATGTGTGGTGTGAGGTGGTTTGATCGAGTAAGTAACGTAAGGGTAAGAGAGAAGTGTGGAAATAAAAAGAGCGTGGTTGAGAGAGCAGAAGAGGGTGTTTTGAAATGGTTTGGGCACATGGAGAGAATGAGTGAGGAAAGATTGACTAAGAGGATATATGTGTCGGAGGTGGAGGGAACGAGGAGAAGTGGGAGACCAAATTGGAGGTGGAAAGATGGAGTGAAAAAGATTTTGTGTGATCGGGGCCTGAACATGCAGGAGGGTGAAAGGCGTGCAAGGAATAGAGTGCATTGGATCGATGTGGTATACCGGGGTTGACGTGCTGTCAGTGGATTGAATCAGGGCATGTGAAGCGACTGGGGTAAACCATGGAAAGCTGTGTAAGTATGTATATTTGCGTGTGTGGACGTATGTATATACATGTGTATGGGGGTGGGTTGAGCCATTTCTTTCGTCTGTTTCCCTGCGCTACCTCGCAAACGCGGGAAACAGCGACAAAGCAAAAAAAAAAGAAATATATATATTTTTATATATATATATATATATATATATATATATATATATATATATATATATATATATATTTTCCTATGAGTCCACGGGGAAAATGAAACATGAAAAGTTCCCAAATGCACTTTCGTGTCATAATCACATCATCAGGGGCGACACAATAGAGAAATATAACAGTCAGTTGATATACATCGAAGAGACGAAGCTAGGACGCCATTTGGTAAACATGTGATTGTCCAAAACATACAACGAGCGTTCATAAACTTATCATTTTAAAAAACTTATCAACAATAATCTTATCTAATTTGTATAGACCATCACTAATATTAAGATTATAATTCTTTGTGTATTTGATAATAAAAGATTCAATGATATTTTCCTTGGTAATAGAGTTAATAACTGAGATAGCGTTATTCCAGTCAATACAATTATCATAGTTTTTAACGTGATTAAACAAGGCATTTGATTCTTGTCCCGTTCTTATACTATATTCATGTTGCTTAAGTCTAACAGAAAGATCCTTACTAGTCTGACCAACATAAAATTTATCACAGTTTCCACTAGGCACTTTATAGATGCAACCAAATGGCGTCCTAGCTTCGTCTCTTAGATGTATATGAACTGACTGTTATATTTCTCTCTTGTGTCTCCCTGATGATGTGATTATTACACGAAAGTGCACTTGGGAACATTCCGTGTTTCATTTTCCCCTTGGACTCAAAAGCCAGAACATCTATTGTAGAATCTAGATCGTTCTGAACCATAGATGGAAGATGTTGGATCTTTACTTCATCGATGATTGGTAAGTTGATGTTTTGGGGAATTCGTCCTAAACTCGGGATTGTTCTATCAATTTGTCCCAAATAATGATCATGAGTGGCGAACAATTTGAAACTGGAACTGATAAGAGTATATTGTTGTCCTAACTGAATGTGTCCCAGAAATAAATAAGATTTGGGATGATTAGGTGGGCAATGAAGAAGAACATTTTGTGGGTCTGGGAAAAACAGTACGTGATACTGGTCCATACTTTCAATCCAAGGTTCATTAACAACAATTTCCTTAAAGGAACAAGAACGAAGAACATTTTGTTGATGCCCAAAAAGTAGTTGGTACTTACATGAATTTGTTTGTAAATTATGGAAAACCAGGGTATTGGGGGGTGGGGGCAAATCAAGTTGTCAAGCACAATGCTAAATCATGCAAGGAGAGATGTGCAATCAATGAGGAATAAATATTTTATAATAGAAAGTTCATGTTATCAGCAAGGACGATAGTTTTTTGCGACCCTTTTGTATAATTAAAAGGGAATGGTATTACGTTCACAAGGCTGTAAGTATTGGAGTCAGTGAATGGTATGTGGATAATGACCGCTTCGAGGATCACGTCAACCGTTAGTAAGGAGTAATAACTGGTCACGTGATGCAGAGGGAGAGCTGGGGTGCAACCGAATTTCGTCATCGCTTGTTTAATGATACGTGTGAGTTCCGAGAAGGGAAAAATGATGGCGTGACAACTTGGCTTACCAGATTATTAACATCTTCCAATAAGTCAGTGAAATAATGTGCATGATAAGTGATCTGGGCATGTAAACTATCAACATGTGTGGAAATAGTCACTATAGCATATATGGGATTAAGAGACTTTGACAGTAGTGCTACATGTTGTGTTAAGTTATTAACAGTTAACATTATGTCATTCAAATATTTAAAATGTTGTTTTAAGATCTTAGCTTTAGCCTTAATATACCTGTTGTTAAGAAGTTGTTGAAATTCTAAGGATCTAACCTGATTCCTAACTGAATTAAGTTCTTCCTGAGTAGCAATACCAAACAAATATGATTGGAGGGACCCTACAAAATTAAGCAGACCTCTCTTGCTTCTCCTTTGCTTTTTCGTGTTCATCCTGGCAATAGTATTTACTGGAGATTGAATGTCTTGTATTATGTCATACAGAATCACACAGGTACTATTCAATTTCCAGGTCCACTGTTGTAACAGAGTTGGAGGAGGAGCAACACTAGAGTTTCTGATGGACGCACTGGTGTAAAACTTGAGTAGGGTAGACCGTAAACGAGGTACGGCCTCCATTAGTTTTACTAAATAATCGTAAGTGTAGGGTAGACCCTCCAGGCCCAACTTAACTTTGTCCCTCACGAGGCGGACCTGGCGGGGAGTCGTGAGAAGGGCGCCTGGTACTGCCATGGTGTCATATACAGGAAGACACCATAAGGATATGAGAAGGAAGAACCTGTAAAATGATAAACTTAGCAACTTCTTAAAGGTGAGGTCTTAATGAATATTGATGTGTGTGTGGTGGTGTTGTGAGGGTGGTCGGTTCTGGTGTGGGGACAGTCTGAACAGTGGTAGAAGTTGGTTGGGTGACATTGTTTGGGGTTTGAGGAGTGTTGTCTGTTGTGGTACCGGGATGATCATGTTCAGAATACTGTAAAACTTTCAAGTGGTCCTCATGTTCTTCACGAATGTCAACTGTACTTGGATGTCGAACCCTAAACCTATGTCCCTTTAAATGAGCTAAGACTCTATAGGGTCCAGAACATTTTGGGTCAAGTTTAGGAACATCACTTCTAGTGTTAAATTCCTGCACCATTACCAAGAGTCCGGGAGCCACGTACCTTTGATGGCTTCGCGAATTTATTAGCCTGGTTCGTGAAGGTTGTAGTGGCTTCATCTAGATTTTCCTTGATCCTTTGATGAATCAATTGAGTCGTGCGATATTTTTCCGCTACAACTGATCTCTGGACCGCTGGACATGAAGGAAGGGGCGCTGTTATGTCATACCGCAACACTTTATCAAAACCGTGTAAGGCGTGGAAGGGAGTGTCTCCAATTGACTTATGATATCCAGAGTTTAATGAACATTGGACATCCGACAGGTACTCACTCCATTCATCATGATCAAAATTAATGTTGGTGGGAAGACGCTGGAGGATCTTACGGTTCAACCTTTCTGCCAGGCCATTCGAGGCTGGGTGATGTGCCATTATATTACATTTACTTATGTTATACAATTTACAGAGTTCTTCTAATAATGAGTTATTAAATTCCCCTACATTATCTGTGACTAAAATCTTCGGCGCATTATGTCTGTCTAAGATATGTTTTTTGAACGCCTTAGCGACCGTGGCTGCGTCTTTATTTTGAACTGGGACTAATTCACAATGTCTCGTGAAGGCATCAGTAATTACTAAAATGTATCTCTAGCCTGCCATGGACCTAGGCAAACCTTTTGATATGTCCATATGAACTCTTTCCCATGGGTATGAAGGTAAAGGATATTTCAACACAGTCTGCGGGGTAGTGGGACTTCCCTTGTGTGTCTCACAGGTTTGGCACCTCCAAATATGATCTGTAATGTTTTTATGTATCTTGGCCAAAAATACCTCAAACGAGTTTGCTTATAGCATCTATCTGCACCTGGGTGTGCGGTCTGGGTTGAATCATGTGCTAACTTCAAGAAATCCTGTACTAATGCTTTTGGAATGATTGTTTAACAACAAGGGCGAGCACTCCTAATTTCGCGTCCCTGCACAAGACTCCCTCACTGTGCTAAATACAATTCTCTGACTGGAACAACTGTTTTAGCATCCAAGGAAGATCTTATACCCTCTAGGAATTCTATGACAGGACCCCAGACTGGGTCATCCCGTTGATGCTGTCTCAACCTTTCTACATCAAAATATACGAGGCTATTATTTACAGTGACTGCACCCACTTTGCGGGAAAACTCGTCTGCAGCTACATTGGATGAGCCAGAAACAAAACGAAAATCTGGGTCAAATGTTTGTGTAGTTAAAAATCATCTTTGAAACTTTCCTGTAGGTTCTTGTCTTTGAAAAATACCCACCAGTACCCAGTGATCTGTATAAACTGTAATAAGGTAACCATATGTGTATTTCTTAAAATGTTTGTGTGCCCAAACAACTGCAAGGCCTTCTAACTCAGTTATTGAGTATTTCGATTCCGTCTTTGAACATGAATGGCTCGCATAGGCTATGGGAAAAAGTGTACCCTTATTTGACTCCTGCATAAGTACAGCTCCAAGACCCTGTTTAAAAGCATTTGTGTGCAAAATGAAGGGTTTCTCAAAGTTGGGAAATCGAAGGGTAGGCGCCTCGATCAAGTATTGTTTGAATAAGTTAAATGCATTGTCATGCACTGTAGACCACTGGAATGTACCTTCCTGTTTCAGAAATGAAGTAAGGGGTTTTGTGATCTTCGCGAAAATAGCGATAAATCTTCGATAATATCTTGCTGAACTAAGGAAGGATTTGACCTTGTTTGTTGTGGAAGGGACTGGCCATTCTACAATTGTTTTGCCTTTATGTGCATTAGGTTGAATACCGTTTTCATCACCTGTGACCTAAGTAATTAATTCTTGTTTGTAGAAAGGAACATCTGGATAACTTGACTTTTAGGTTCGCATCCTTAAATCGTAGAAATACTCTCTCAAGACTTTTGAGATGAGAAGCAATATCTGGAGACATGACAATTATACATCTTGGACCAACATGTGATGACAAATGTTAGTCATTAACCTTGAGAAGGTGATCACCGGTGAGGAATGA
Source organism: Panulirus ornatus (assembly GCF_036320965.1). Taxonomy (NCBI): domain Eukaryota; kingdom Metazoa; phylum Arthropoda; class Malacostraca; order Decapoda; family Palinuridae; genus Panulirus; species Panulirus ornatus. Next base: position 4,275,380 of record NC_092293.1, read on the forward strand.
AGACCGAAGGCCATGATGCATATGAACTGCCAATGACCATCTGGCGTACTGAACACAGTCAGGGGGCGGCTTTCCTCTGACAAGGGAATCTGCCAAAATCCGCTCAATAAATCCAAAGTTGAAAATACCTTATTGTTACCGAGGCTATGAAGAAGCTCTGATACCACTGGTAATGGGAAACCATCTTTCAAAGTGACCTTGTTGTTGAGTTTTCTAAAATCTATGACTGGTCTAAAAGTTCCGTCCTTTTTCGGAACGATCAGATGTGGTAAATTCCATGGTGATCGTGATTCCTCTATAACCTTATCTTTCAACATGTCCTGAACAAGTTTGTTTGCTATGTCTCTGTGCGCGTGTGGCAATCGGTAGGCTGGGACGTCAATGGGACTTGTGTGTTTTTCTCTAAGTTAATAATGTGAACATCCAAATGAGTTCTACCGAGTGGTTCTCCTGATAAGGCAATAGTAGACCTAGACTGGTTAAGTAAGTCTGTTAACTGGTCAACATGTTTGGTTAATCCTACCTTGGATATCATGTCAGGGGTGATGGTGGGGAGCTGACTCAAGCCGTGCACTGCTGAGTCAGGGGTAGGAGGAGTAGGTGGTGGTGGGTTAATGGAATGTGAGACTAGACGGATGTTAAACTCATGCAACTCCTCGTCTTGAATTCCGGACTTCAAAACGGAGAATTCCACCAGCTTAGTCCCTCTACGGAGACGGACAGGAGTGGGGTCCCGTATTGGCAATGTATATGGTGACCTCTCCATCTGGGGTCTCATGAATAGAGGCGTCCATCATGGATAGTCGTGTGACAGTTAGTGATGAAGGTTCAGCAACTACTCTTAGTGCGAGATCACCCTGACTATGTCTCAGTCCATGATCAGTCATCCATGTTCGAGAAAGTGAGAGAGGAACCTTCGTTAATGTGTTACTATGCAGAGTCATGTTGGTTCTCAGTTTACCAGGACAATGATGAGTAGAAAAGTAAAAAGGGTGCGTATTGTCTACCGTGAAGCAGGACGTGGGAGCAGATGTATTAATGACTCTGACTGAGTGAGAACTCTTCTCTGACAATGGCAGGAACGTATTATCAACACAAACCACATGATAAATAGGACAGATCTTATGTTGTGCCACACATAGAGTGGCGTCCTAGTAACAAGTTAGCAGGAAAAGTTACACCACGAACAATGTAAGGGGTGACGGTCATGACCGAGTCGCCTATGCGAATGTTCATTTTAATAGTGCCCCTTACGTCGAGATTTTCATTTGAGATACATTGAAGGGATGGGTAAAAGTCCGAGCATTGAACAAGTTCAGTGCGCCCCATTAATGGTTGAATAAAATCATAATGAATGACATCTGCTTCCGTGCCGCTGTCTAGAAAGATTGTGATTGGCTTATCCTGGAAAGAACCCACTAAATCGATACTTGTAATGTGAGAAAATGGCGAAGAACGAAAATGTCTTAAGAGTTCCTTATGTGATGGAGTCGTGTCATGAGAGAGAGATTGTCATTGTTGATAATGACATGATGAACCTGTGTTAGGTGACGTCTGTCTAGCTAATGCTCGACATTCCGCTGAAGTGTGTCTAGCGTTGCTATGATATGAACACCTGCTTGGTGGTGTTGGGCGCGAGCGGGTGAAGGTCAGCCTGATGTCTGACTGGAGGAAATCATGACTAGGTCGGCAGAATTGTGACGACCGAGGCTGTGATGACATGGGTTGTTGACTGCGTTTGTTGTTCTGGTCGAGGCTCACGTGAGAATGAGTCCCATGTGTAAGGACACACATTCGCTTTATGTCCTGGTTGGCCACACCGGAAGCACGTCACTTTATGTGAGTGTTTGTCATCACTGAATCGCTGTATTTGACCATGAGAAGAATGATTGTGTTGACCACTAGAATGTTACGTCACACTTTGGGAAGCCGACACCCTCCCCAGTGTCTTGGTGTTGGAATAACCACATTTCTTTTGAGTGTAATTCAACACTTTTGTTACTGACCCACAATGATGGGTCGATGTTCTCATTAAGTAACCGTCGTCTTACGTCTGGAGGTCAGGTCCTTGAGAATGAAGGTTATGTGTAATAAACGCATGAGTGTTTGCACATGAGTTTCAGGATTCATCATGGCCGATATCCAGGGTAAGGATTCATAAGCCTGCCTAACTAATCTCATTCTTCCATGTAAGGTACTCCAGTGATCAGGGACTGACGTATCATCCAAGTATGTTGTGTTAAGAGCACGTAAAAGGACGTGTAGTAAACTATCTGAGAATGATTCCTCACAACCTGATGTAAACAACGTTATAAATTCCTCCCAAGATGTACAGTTTCCAATGTCATCTGAGTCATAGACAACCCTAGCTTAATTGTTAGGCTGGTGGAAATCAATGAGGTTTTTAGCAGCCGATATAAGCGCTCTGTCTCCTGAATCACCATTATGTTCAACAATGTCCTCTGCATTTCTAATCCACTGATCAAAATTTGACAGTTTACCATCAAATAACTCGTGTGGTTCCCTAGCCTGTTTTAGTGTGAAAACAGTTTTTTGTGAAGGATTTGATTGTCCCGAGTTTTTGTGATGTGGAGTGGGAGGTGGGTGTGGGTGTGGTAACGTGTGAGAAGGTTTCTGTGGGTCATGTGTGTCACCAGAATCTGTCAAAACAACTTTTTGTGACGTCGCCATTTTAGAAGGCTGGTTCCGTTTATAATAAGGGATTCTAGGTAAATTCCTAAGTACATATGAACCTTTACGATTACCGCATGGAATATCTTCGGACATGTAATACAATCTTACATAAAACGTGTAAGTAATAGCTCCCTGAAAATATTTGATATAATTAACGATATATTAACCTAATGCAAAATACATAACATGAATATCATTTGAAAATATTATAATGAAATAAAGGCAATAAAAGGCTGGCATAACAGTATAACATATGAATACAAGTCTCTGTATATGAGAGGTGCACATAATAGTATAACATATCAGTAATGGACTCTATATATGAAAGTAATCATCACTAAAAACAATAGTACCAATGTATGAAAACATAAGAAAGAATATATGCAAGAATAACTGAAAACTTATATTAATTTGCTAAACTACAAAGATGAATAATCATATTACCCAAAATATATAAATGTCTATATTTATAGACTAAGAACTAGTATCACACAAAAGGAGCATATCTCACAGAGTGAACCATTTTGACACAGTTCTTATCTGAATGGGAGATTCGCATACGAAGGCGTCTTGGGTGTAGCGAGGTGAAAATGTGTGCAGAGTAGCGACACGCTGGATGTAGCGAGGTGGAGACGTGTGCAGAGTAGCGACTCGTTGGGTGTAGCGAGGTGATGTGTGCAGAGTAGCGGTTTGCTGGGTGTAGCGAGGTGAAGATGTGTGCAGAGTAGCGACTCGCTGGGTGTAGCGAGGTGAAGATGTGTGCAGAGTAGCGACTCGCTGGGTGTAGCGAGGTGAAGACGTGTGCAGAGTAGCGACTCGCTGGGTGTAGCGAGGTGAAGATGTGTGCAGAGTAGCGACTCGCTGGGTGTAGCGAGGTGAAGACGTGTGCAGAGTAGCGGCTCGCTGGGTGTAGCGAGGTGAAGACGTGTGCAGAGTAGCGGTTCGCTGGGTGTAGCGAGGTGAAAATGTGTGCAGAGTAGCGACACGCTGGATGTAGCGAGGTGGAGACGTGTGCAGAGTAGCGACTCGTTGGGTGTAGCGAGGTGATGTGTGCAGAGTAGCGGTTTGCTGGGTGTAGCGAGGTGAAGATGTGTGCAGAGTAGCGACTCGCTGGGTGTAGCGAGGTGAAGATGTGTGCAGAGTAGCGACTCGCTGGGTGTAGCGAGGTGAAGACGTGTGCAGAGTAGCGACTCGCTGGGTGTAGCGAGGTGAAGATGTGTGCAGAGTAGCGACTCGCTGGGTGTAGCGAGGTGAAGACGTGTGCAGAGTAGCGGCTCGCTGGGTGTAGCGAGGTGAAGACGTGTGCAGAGTAGCGGTTCGCTGGGTGTAGCGAGGTGAAGATGTGTGCAGAGTAGCGGCTCGCTGGGTGTAGCGAGGTGAAGAAGTGTGCAGAGTAGCGACTCGCTAGCAGGAAAGTTGAGTGAGCGACAAGGGCTGGACCACGCGATGCTGACGTCTGGGATGTCGCCACGGCTGATGATGACGCGTCTCTGGAGCGGTTGACAAGATGACCTCCACGTTGGTGTTGGCAAGATGGCTGACCTTGCTTGACACGTCTGGATGTGATGACAACACTGCACGGCGGTGGCGCTGTCTTGATGCCCTTGCAAGCGACACAGTGTCAGCAATGCAATAAAGACGTATCTTCAATGCATTGAGGTACGGGTGATGGAGCACGTAGCCGGCCGTGGTTTCCGCCCTTAACGTCCACAGGAGGGAGCACCAGGACTGTGTCAGGTAGGCTTGTATGACTGCTGGCAACACCAGACGTAGAAATATGAAGTAGATGTGACGGTCGTGTGTGGTCACGTGGGTTCTTACGTCACTGCCACCATTTGTAAGGTTGAGTTGAGAGGAAGGAAATCAGGTCTTCTTCGTCTGTGGTACTTAATGAAGATCAGGCGGCCTTTGTAGATTTATTACAACAAAACGTGTACGTCCATCTGTAGTACTCTGGGCTATAGTCTTATGACACATTACGACACACTCTAGTGAACAGTGCGACGATGGTGGCCAGTGTGTCCCCTCAGGTCACACTGGCAGGGGTTATATGGGAGTCCGTCAACACCCATTCAACAACGTGTTCAAATAACAGATCAGCTCTTACGTGTTCAAACATCCTGATTAACAGTAGCCCGTGGGAACAGTGAGCCCGTGGCAACATGCATCTAACTCTATGTAACTCACAGTAAAATGATAATAACAAATACCTAATGAAAAATTAACGGTAGTGTGCGTGAGTCTTACACCGTCACTGTACACGTCAGACACCATACATTACTGGTTGTCTGGTACAACATACAGGTGGCTCCCTCACTGTAGACGTCAGACACCATACATTACTGGTTGTCTGGTACAACATACAGGTGGCTCCGTCACTGTAGACGTCAGTCACCAAACATTACTGGTTGTCTGGTACAACATACAGGTGGCTCCCTCACTGTAGACGTCAGTCACCATACATTACTGGTTGTCTGGTACAACATACAGGTGGCTCCCTCACTGTAGACGTCAGTCACCATACATTACTGGTTGTCTGGTACAACATACAGGTGGCTCCGTCACTGTAGACGTCAGACACCATACATTACTGGTTGTCTGGTACAACATACAGGTGGCTCCGTCACTGTAGACGTCAGACACCATACATTACTGGTTGTCTGGTACAACATACAGGTGGCTCCGTCACTGTAGACGTCAGACACCATACATTACTGGTTGTCTGGTACAACATACAGGTGGCTCCGTCACTGTAGACGTCAGTCACCATACATTACTGGTTGTCTGGTACAACATACAGGTGGCTCCGTCACTGTAGACGTCAGTCACCATACATTACTGGTTGTCTGGTACAACATACAGGTGGCTCCGTCACTGTAGACGTCAGACACCATACATTACCGTTTGTCTGGTACAACATACAGGTGGCTCCGTCACTGTAGACGTCAGTCATCATACATTACTGGTTGTCTGGTACAACATACAGGTGGCTCCGTCACTGTAGACGTCAGACACCATACATTACCGTTTGTCTGGTACAACATACAGGTGGCTCCGTCACTGTAAACGCTGTAGAATCTTTAGGTTTAACCATAAACCTTAACTAAAGCAATATGGCAACATGAAAAAATTTTACGACTGAAATATCAGAGACGATCGAAATTAAGGGTGAATGAGAGCGATATAAACACTCAGTTTAAAAGAACAAAGTATGAATGGCAGCCAGGGAATAAGAGGCCGCTCAGCTAAATTTAAAAGTTCGCGTTCAGTGGCAGAGTTAAATTAATTGTACAAACTCCCATTGCTCTGGTGGAATTTAAAGGTCATGTGTACCTCTACAGTCAGAATTTAAAGGTTCATATTAAAGTGCAGAATTCCAAGAATATCGTTAAAATAATTCACTTTAAATTCTTTAGTTATGTGAAGCAATTCATACAACAGCTGCAATATGACGGTGTGTAAAAGTTCACTGTTGCATGGTAGTATTAAAGTGTTTAATTGACGAGGTTGATTAACCTAACCTAACCTAACCTAACCCAACCTAACCTTATGACGTATGTAAAAGGACTTTGTTGACATAATGCAGCTGGAAGATTTACGTTCAAATGATCATGTTTAAATGTTCGTTAATGAATGAGGGAGTTAAATGGATGAATTTTAAGTTCGCGTTTCATGGAGTCGTTTTGAAACAATTTGTTGAAATGTCAGAGTTTAAATGATCATATGTACAAGGTTGGCCAGATGGTGGGAGTGTGTAGACACAGCCATAATCATCCGATGATTGCATTTAGAAACTGACAGATGTAATATAGCAAGAAATATGAACAAAACAGTGAGTTGGTGACATGTTTCATATATTTGTAATACAACTCTGAAGATAGTTTGTAGATCCTTAAGAGGAATGAATGGTGGATAAATGGTGAGAAAATGTGCAAAAACGGGGCTAAGTATTTCAGTCCAAACTAGAATTCTTTTGTTCACTTCTTCGACATTGATCTCAGGACATTTCAATGGCTGAGATTTACATGATACAGAAAATCATCGAACAGGGACGATAGACAGATAAAAGGTTATATAAATAGGAAAACTGATAGATGTAGGTGCAATCAGAGTCGCCTATGATTTCGTTCACAGCGAATGAGATGATAGATAGGCGAGGCTATAACCATCGTCTATGATTATTGTAAATGACTAATAATGATTAATCTTTATTGTTTTTGTGCGACTGCTGTTAGCCTTTGAAGGTTAATGTTCCCTCAAAGTTGCCCGGACCCTACCACTAGGAGGTCAGCAGTTCGACTTAGGGTCCATTTGTGCCATGTTTATGGCACCCAACAGAATGGATGTATCTTTTTTATTTTTTTTTTTCATCCCTATGGATGGGACTCATAAATGTTAGGAACTTTTCCTAACGATTTGATCCTTTATGGTAACCGCTTCATCCGTACAATAGTTTGTCAATAATTTGCAACTGAATGAGAACTTTTGCCATAGGAAGTGTCGTCTGAGGACCGGGTATAACAGGGTCGACTGCTGGAGGAGGAGCAGTTTCTCCAATATCAGCGACGGGAACTTAAGGTTCAAGGAATTTCAGGGATGAATGTTGGTGGTGTGGACTTTAATCTTCAACACGGCAGCTTCAGCTTTAGGGTCGGCTGCTGCTGCAGGTGCTGCTGATCCTCCAGTCGCAGTGACGGACACATCAGGGTCTTCATCGACTACCAGTACGAGTACGTCGGGATCCACCAGGCCTGATTCATCCCCATAGAAGTAGGGGATCAAGGTAACCAATTCAGTGGTAGGCATCACTTTGCCCCGTTGTTTGGTGGGAGCCAGAGAAACATTGATGGGGATGGCGGCTGCTCCTGTGTCAACTACACCAGTTTCCTCGCTGGGTCCGCCTTTGCACAGGTCATCATCATCTTGATGCCGAGTCTGGATCTTCACCACTACTCTCTCGTGCACGGGTTCGATATCCAGACGTGATCTCTTCCTGGAAGGCCTTTGGCATTCTGGAAGGCACCGCTTTCCTCCCTGGGCCAGGCCCTCACTGCCGGACAACCAGGCAATTCTGGTGTAGGCGTACTCCTGGTGGCGGCCGTTGCGTCCTCCAAGTCTGCGATCTGCCTTGATGCCCCACCGTCCCAGTGTTCTGCCGACGTTCAGGACGGCAGCTTTCTCGTACCCGAACCCTTCGCAGAATTCACAGTATCGCAAATATAGCTCAGTTCGGCTTATACAATCTTTAACAGCCCCGGTTTGCTGGATGTGAGCCTCGAAAAATTCAAGGAAGGATTCCTTGCCAGGGTACCGATGGGCAGCGCGGACGTGAGTCATTTCTGCGATCTGGTGAGATGAGTGATTTACTTGACGAAGTAAACTTTCATAGACCAGCACTTGCAAAAATATAGTGAAGCCACACAAAAATATAGTAGACTAGCGTTTCCTCATTGATTTAATATCCTAGATGATAGATTAACAGAGTGAAGTTGAAGCACTAGTGTAGTGAAGATGAAACATCAATATAGTGAAGATAGCAGGATACGGTAGAGGGTGTACACTGGGCAGAATTACCTCTTGTGGAGAGTGTCATGTAGCTTGTACTGGAAACATAATGACATCAATGATGGTGTGTGTGTATGTGTGTGTGTGTGTGTGTGTGTGTGTGTGTGTGTGTGTGTGTGTGTGTGTGTGTGTGTGTGTGTGTGTGTGTGTGTGGTGTGTGTGTGTAGTGGTACAAAGACTATATAAGAAGGACAGGAAAGCAGGAGTAATCTCGCGTGAGCAATGACTGCTTTAATTGTGCGCGTTGTCAACAGCTGGTGGTACTAATTACCCTTGCGCTGTCTGGCTGTCTGTTTGTTGACGAAAACTTTACAGTGAGTTTTCAGTTTAAAAAAAGAAGAAAATAATCTAAAACTTGTTTTTTCATGTTTTTCCCAAGGGTAAAGTATTGTACGCACGACTTCAGACAACTACGAGCAATAACATATATAGGTAACATTAAACACAATGTTAGGGACCAAATCAACTGGACGGTTTCATCAACATTCATGCCATATCAACCAGGACATATTTCATTCTTTAACATTAAAGCAACATATTTACATACATAACCTGTAATTGGTCCACGTAAGCCTGATGATCCTGATGAAGTAATTATGCAGATAAGAGATGATGGGAAATACTCTAACAATAATGAGCTTGAAAACAAAGTTAATTAGCATAAGTGACTCGTCAATAAGTAAGCTCAAGAATATTTTTTACTTTAATTACAAAACTGTAGGTATTGGAGAAATATGGTATGTACTTCCTGATATCTAAAACCCTCGCCTTTATCTTTGTTGAGTTTGTAGAAAAATGTGGTTGTTTGTTATCTATTTGCCTTGGATTTATCCCATCCTTGTTTTGCTGGAACATTATTTGATGCCTTGCTTTATATTTCCATAGATTATTATATTTTTGAATGTTAGTGCTTGTTCTATTGGTGTCATAAACTACATAATCTTATATAAGTATACACTTTATTCATAATTTGCATATATTATTTTCTTTGCCTTTTATCTAATAATGTAAGATGTAAAATCTATGATTTTAATCTCCTATTATACGTTAATCTGTTGTTGGATGGACAGCCAAGTCTATATGTCATTTTCATGTATGAGAACTTCAATATCTTTTAGTTCTCTTTCTCTTTTCTTTACTTATATTATCTGAGCCTTGCATTTTCTTCATTGTATTTTATTGTTTTTGTGTGATACTTTTATATCACATATTACATGGGCAACATCTTTGGTTGGTTTCATCTTTGTGTTACGGGAATTTTGTTGTGTGTATATATTGTTATCCTCGTCTGGTATTTAGTTTTGTTTATTCCTTATTTTCACACTAAGTTAAGAGAAATTTCTCCCATTTACCCATTACTCACCAGTACCATCAGTTCTGTATACTAATATTAAACACAGACCACCACTACGCCATACCGTGTTGTGATGAGACCTGAGGTCAGGTTAGCCTAGCCCTAATTATTGGCATAATGATTCATCTCTGATGATGATGATGCGCCACTCACTCACACTGTCCGAAAACACACTTCACTCCAAGGACTGACACAGCCACACACACACACACACACACACACACACACACACACACACACACACACACACACACACACACCAGCTTCTGAGTAATTTAAACATGGAGAAGAGAAGGCAATATGAACCTGAACATTGTGATAAAGATACTGGCTTCTGGGATCACGTTGTCTTGTGTGACGAAAACACGTTTACTTCTGACTGGCGCTTCCAGAAATACTGGAGTGTGGCGGTTAACATACTCTCTCTCTCTCTCTCTCTCTCTCTCTCTCTCTCTCTCTCTCTCTCTCTCTCTCTCTCTCTCTCTCTCTCTCTCTCTCTCTCTCTCTCTCTCTCTCTCTCTCTCTCTCTGTATTAGACATTCCCACCGCACTGGTGCAGGTTTAGGTTATCAACTAAGAATATGATCAATTCTTTATCAATAACAGATTATTGCCCTGGCAGGTCAGGAGGCCAGGGTCGAGTGTGTCATAACATGGTAGAGGTTCAGAATAATCTTTTAGTAACTGTACATATCTTGTGGTATCCATTAGTATTTTGTCTACACAGATATCATGATAAACTTTAAATTCAGATAGATAATATAAAACATGTACATATACACTTGTAGATATATCTATATGCATGTAAATGAGGCAGATGAATGTGTTATGTACTTTAAAATGCTACTGAAAGCTTAAAGATTCCGGTAAAAAACATAACGACTGTTGTGATAAATTTCTTTTTTTTTTTTTTTTTGTAATAAATGTGTATTGTGCTGCATTTTGTGGCCGTCACAGGGCCAAGATCGTTCAGCCAAAATCCGTTAAGGTCTGGAAGAAGTGATGAAAGGCGTTGAGAATATATATCTATTAATGGTTACAAAACACAGACTATGTTCTCCTCTTGGTGTCTAAAAGATGACCCAACACAAGACGACTACTTTAAGATCAAAGTTTCTAGACATTTAACAAATTATTTCCTATTACGTCCCTTTTCTCTCAGCATCATTTTTCTGGTTTACTTCGAAGAACTGCCATGTACTACCTAATATGATCATTCAGTATAGATGTTTCCTGAATGATCTTCAACAACGTGTTGTATAACTCTGTTGTGGACATTATTTCGTGTAATGGATCAAACATTACAAAGTTGTGTCCATCCTCACATGTGTTACATGTCCCAAGTAGAGATAATTCCTAGATATGGCGTCTGTCTAACATAGATATATTATCTGTTAATATTTGTATAATATTCCCCTGCTGGACGGTACTTAAGACTTTCGTAATAAAGTTGATCAGTTGTAAGTGATCAAGCATTACAAAGGTGTGTCCATTACCACAGGTGCTACTGATCCCAGGGTAAAGGTATTTCACCATCTTTGTATCTTTAACCTTTCTAGTTATAGATGTTTCATCCCTGATTCCAGCCTTACAATCGATTTTTCCTCCTTATCCTTATCATATGATTAGTCAGTTGAGGTGCAGAACACGCTTTTCAGTCCAGCCACTTTACTGTGTTTCTCAAATGATACCACTGAAATGGTGTTACCGGACTCCAACTGTAAGTAGTTACACCTGGAGTGACAAGTCACAATCGGCAAGGCAAGTAATCCAAGAGTAACTGAATTGGTCTTGGCTGTGACTTGCCCTTCCATTATCTATATATATTAAAATGTGACAGTAAGAATCAAAAGCCAGAGGAGGAGGAGCTGTACACATTGCTCATGATGTTTATGTATTCCTTGATAGTTCTATTTCTAAATCTTATGATGATCCTCTAATTTACCTGCTATGTGTACATAGTACATCATCTTGCGTATACCTACAGTGAATATCACTGGCCACCATTGTACACTGTACAACGAGACGCTGGTCATCTTTCTGCAGTCGTCTTGCGTCATTGTACCAGTTGATAATGTTGGCTGATTTTGCCATCGTAAATTGTTTTTAGTCACCAATGTCTCTTATAGATATCAAATATCAGGAAAATCTATCAAACTCGTAGACACAATTTGACTACATGTGAGAAAAATCGGATATAAGTTTCAAAGATTTTTCTGATGAGAAGTATAGAACATGCACATATCATATCTATTGTATCACATATCAGTTCACCAGATAAAAACACCATTATAACATATTATGAAACTAATATATAGCATGATTCATGTACAAGGACCATCTTCTACACATGATCAATATTTCACAACCATCACAAAATGATTCACTGATAAAGCCAGTGTATGTAATGTCCTTCCTTTTCCTCAGCTCATTAGGCATTTTCCGTGACCCAACCTATATGTTATTTGTCCCCTCATTTGTGACCTTGTAGTTGTTGTACGGTGGAGTAATGCTTGACTTGCTATACTGAGGGACAGACACACTGACACAAGCCATGTTGTAGTTGTTGTACGGTGGAGTAATGCTTGACTTGCTATACTGAGGGACAGACACACTGACACAAGCCATGTTGTAGTTGTTGTACGGTGGAGTAATGCTTGACTTGCTGTACTGTGGGACAGACACACTGACACAAGCCATGTTGTAGTTGTTGTACGGTGGAGTAATGCTTGACTTGCTATACTGAGGGACAGACACACTGACACAAGCCATTATTCATTAAATTGACAAAAATGAAGTGATAAATTTCTTGAAAGATATGTCAAGTCTAGTGATACGTCGACTTATGTACATTTTAGGAATCATTTACAAATTCAAAACATAGAATTCATATGATGGCAAAGTGTGTTTAGATAGATTTCTAACTCTTAATGTTCTTATCAGTTCAGTCCAAGGAAAAAAAAACATGACAAATAAAGCCAGATAACAGTGTGTCATAAGACCAGAGCCCCTGCCAAGCTGGGACTTGGCCAAACATAAACAACCACTTTCTTATAGACGATTAGTCAAGGTTCTGGGTCGAGCACCAGGATCTATTGACTTCCGTCCGACATAATATATTTTCTCTGATCCTTCATCATCATCACCACACTCCCGGCACCCATCAATAAACCCTTCCCAAATTCCTCACTTCCTTATAAACTCGTCCCTGTAGTCAACAATTAAGAAACCTAAACCGACCAAAAAGCATTACGTTGTTCAACAATGTAAACCCCAGCTAGGGTGAGCCTTAGACACTCTTACGGTATATTGTGATGGACGAAGGATTTACCACCCTAGTAATGTATTACCAAATACATATGGCAAAAATATTTTACTTTTGGACTTCTAGTGAAAATACATGGGATACTGTATGCAAGCTAAACATTTGATACGATAATTAATAAAATCTCATAACTTTTCTGGAGCACAAGGTACAGAAATATATATAACGTGATATCGTTAAGATTAACATATCTAACATAAAAATTTCTATTTTGCAGATAAATGTTTTACATGTAGAAATCAATAATATTTTCAATAACATAAAGATAATTGCGTCATTATTTATGTTGCAGGCTTTTTATCCGGGTTTTACACACTGTAGAAAAGTATTGTTTAGAGAAGAGTAATATAATTATTATCAACACAAGGTTCATGGATTCTAAGTTATGAGTTTCTACTCTTCAAAATGTTAGCATCATCCGCTGAGAAAACTTTGAAAAAACAGACTTTTATTTTGTGTGATGAGAACTAATGACAAATTTTTTACGTTTTTCTTAAGAATATTCTTTATGAATTAAATGAAAGTATTTTGTTAGATAAAAAAAAAACTTCGGTAACAACGAGAGATAAACAATCAATGATAATAAACTTTATCTTTGATGAATTGAAGTTTATCAAATGACAGATAAAGATTATTATATACAATTTCCAACAATCTTATTGACATCATAAAACCAAATATGATTCATGAATTTTTCAACTCATCAAAAGTAAAAAGAAGAAGCCGTCCGGAGGTGACTTGTTACCCCCGGTGTAAACACTTATAGGCGGAATCCGGTAACACCTCTTGAATAGCATGTGGAAGACAGAGTAGAGTGGCTAGGCTGTGGAGCATGTTCTCCACTTCAACTGACTAATGATATGTTAAGACAACACAAACCACATACATCCATTGTGAGGATGGAATCAGGGATGAAACATCTATAACTAGAAAGGTTAAAGATACAAAGATGATGAAATACCTTTACCCGGGATCAGTAGCACCTGTGGTAATGGACACACCTTTGTAATGCTTGATCACTTACAACTGATCAACTTTAATACGAAAGTCTTAGGTATTGTCCCTCAGGAAAACTTTTTATAAATATTTATAAAACACATATATATGTTAGATATACACTATCTCTAGAATATATCTTTACCTGGGACGTGTAACACTTGTGTGGATAGACACAACTTTGTAATGCATGATCCATTACACGAAATGAACTTCACTAACGAAGAGTTATACAACGCGTCGTTGGAGAACATTAATCAAATACCTATACAGAATTTTTATGTTAGATAAAAGGCATTAATTAGAAGTGAACATAAGAAATGATGATGAAAGAAAAGGACGTAGATGTAGATGTTTTATTAAGAGATGAAATATTCCTGCCTTAAATGGTCTCTCTTATAATTGATTTTCTGTTAGATACAAACATGCTAATGTAATCTGTTCCTTATGATCATAAATGTTTATGTTTTTAAAACGTTTTTATCATGTCTTAAGGATTCTGGCTTACAGACCTTGGTTCTGAACAACCATTATAATGCAACACCATACATATTTACCATAAATAAATCATTTATCACAATAACCATTATGTTTGTACCAGATTCTTTAAGTCCTCAATCACGTTTGTTAATATATAAGGCATTTTTCCGCCACATTTCAATACATAACATATATCTACACGTGTGGAAATATATGTATATGTTTTTATATTTTTTTCCTCATCTTTTCTAATCAACGTACAAGGTATATGTCTAAAGAAAATATTGGATAAAATCCTAAGTTATGTGTGTGTGTGTGTGTGTGTGTGTGTGTGTGTGTGTGAGCACACATAGTAAAGGTTAAGGGACGGGACAACACGAGTGTACAACTCTCTCCCGTAATACATAAATACTAATCACACACACACACACACACACACACACACACACACAGAGCGGCGCCAGGCTGGAGGCGGGGCATCGTGACGTCACAGGCAAGTCCCTCCCCCCGCCAGATCCAAACATGTGTTGTGTCTGGTGATGGCGGTTCAAGATTTCCCACATTTATATTGATCTTTACATTATCATCCACTCCCAAAGTCACCTGGCATTCTTGTGTTTCAACAACAGACGTGATATATGCAACACCAGGCAAACATTGTACCATTATCTGATAGGTTAATTGGTGCACAATCAAGAACCAGTGAATTTCATCGCCGCCATAAGTAAGTAAGGAAGGTGACTTTAATGATGATAAATACGACCTGGTATGGCTGTGTCTACACACTACCGCCATCTGGTCAACCTGGTACATATGATCATTTAAACTCTGACATTTAAACACAATCTTTGAAAATTACTCCCACAAACGCGAACTTAAAATCCATCCATTCAACTCCGTCATTTATTCAGGAACATGTAGTATTCGAGCGTTATCATTTCAGCTGCGTTATTTGATCAGAGACTTTTAAACTACATTATATAAAGACAAACCTTGAAAGTATGTCATTTAAACGAAAATTTGTGCAAAGCGTCATTGAAACTCAAACTTTTGATCCCGTCAATAACTTTAAAATTCTCTCAAACAACTGCGAACTTTTAAACTCCGTCAAATTGCAGCTGTTTTAGGAAATGTCTCATTTAATTGAAAAAAATTATAGTCACTTAATTCAAGGATATCCTTTGAAGTCTGTCTTTATATAATGAACCATCAAACTCCGTCTCTGGAAATAAACATAAGCTTTAGTTCAGTTACTGGAAAGGAAGTTTGTACATTTTATTGAAGTCCATCACTTAACGCGAACTTTTAAATGCTTCCATTTAGCTGGGCCATTCATTCCCTGGCTACCATTCATAATATGGCCTTTTAAACTCTGTGTCTACGATGTTCTGTTCACCGTTGTCCACATTATCGAGATAGCACCAGGAACATAAGATAATGCTTCATACCCTCACATACATTCCGTACCTGTCATATGTAATGCAACGAAAACACAGCCCACAGTCCACAACCAGGCCCTACAACCTTGTCCGTGGTTTACCCCATTTGATTCATATGTCCTGCTTCAGTTCACTGATAGCAGGTCGTCCCCTGTAAATCACATCGCCCCAGTTCACTTTATCCTATACACGCCTCTCACGTGACCTTGAACATATTCAGGCCCTGATCACTCAAACTCTTATTCACTTCCTCCATCCATCTCCGATATGGTCGCCCTAATCTTGTCCCCTACACTTCTGACACATGTATCCTCCTTTAACCTCCCCTCACTCACTCTCTCCAAATGTCTAAACCATTTCAGTACACCTTCTTCAGCTCTGTCAACCATGCTCTATTTATCATCACACATCTCTCTTACCCTATCATTACTTACTGGATCAACCCGCGTCACACCACATGTTGTCCTCAGACATTTCATTTTCAACACATTCACTCTATCATCAAATCTTCCTCATACTGTCTCTACCTTCACCGCCGACTGACATCACTGTTCAAACTCAGGAATGTCTATACCATATTTATTGTACCTGAGCCGCGCCCCAGCCAGGTCCTCCTGACTAACTAGAGCCACACACACACACACACACAGGCACCAGCTGGACACAATACAGAACACAACACACACAATCCTCCTGGGTCCATCTCACACCACCTACCAAGATGTGCTCATCTGGCTGACCACGTCCACCCCACCAACACCACCAGCTAACCCCCTGCCCACCATCACCCCCGGCACAATGACCTCTCTCTCTCTCTCTCTCTCTCTCTCTCTCTCTCTCTCTCTCTCTCTCTCTCTCTCTCTCTCTCTCTCTCTCTCTCTCCTCATCCCCCCGCACCGCCGTTCGTCAGTACACTCGACTTGTACCAATCACAGCTGGAACACAGAGATATAAGACCAGTCCTATACCTGTTATTGTGAACGTCATCAACAATCCAGCAACAAGTACACAAGCTAAGCAAGTAAACTGCTGCTCAGTTTTCCACTTATCGACTTAGTTAAGACAAACAAAATATCACCAGGTGTACCACAGTGGTGTGTGCCCGACTGACTCAGTAACATCATTACTGGAACTCCACCAGAGTTTGTGTTGTCGCTTACCCCTCCGGAGCCACAGTCGACCGACCTCACATAAATAGCAATTGATAGTTTGAGGAAAATAATGATTCCTGCCTTAAAGGTCAATAGTGAGGAATGGTCGGTCTTCAAGATTATTGCTCTGATGTTAACAAACATGGCCAAGTGAATCTTGTCATTTGTAGTAGAAACGTTAATTCTATTATGGAAGTGAGCAATGGAAGGAGTGATGCAGATTGATCAGGTGGAGGAAGTAGGTGAGGTAAGGTGTGGTGGTCAGTCACACCATTTACATGTTGGTCACAGGAAGAGTTTAGTAAACACTATCGTCTCTCACAAGAATGAACCAGGTTTGTTCTGGAGAAGATAAGAGGGAGGCAGAGAGGAAGGCTGCCTAGATGGAAGAGGTCAATTATGGTAAGATTACTGGAATGATTGACATTATTATGTCTGATGTAGGAATAATGAGCCTCATAGTTTGCCTGATCTTCGTAACGTTCATCACGATCACTTTATGTAATAACTCACAATGATATATAATCTCCACATCTCACTCCCTCACTCATACTCTAGTTCTTTAATATAACACCATTGCAAAACAAAATTGCTCACTAACCAAAGATATTAGCGCCGTGTGCCTTAATTACTAATCTATCTTCATTCTTACTAAAAAAAGACAAGAACATTCATCTATCGAGGCTTCTAATGAATCTAATAGTCTATCACTGATGACATTTATATTCATCTTCCTTCAACCTTCTGAAATGTTAATCTTCTTTCATGTGTAACCTCAGAATCAGTTCAGGTTTTGCCATACTAAAACCATAAATTCATGAACTTGGTATTTTCAACTACTTTTCCATTCCAACTGAGTGGAGCAAGACAACCCTTTTTCTGCTGAAGGGTGCGTTATGAAGGTGCTTCTCTACTCTCGTCCCAAGCCTCTCTCTCCTGTCCTGCCTGACTCTCGTCCCAAGCCTCTCTCTCCTGTCCTGCCTGACTCTCGTCCCAAGCCTCTCTCTCCTGTCCTGCCTGACTCTCGTCCCAAGCCTCTCTCTCCTGTCCAGCCTGACTCTCGTCCCAAACCTCTCTCTCTCCAGTGTGGAATAATTCAGTTAATTAGTTATCATAACGCAGTGGTATATCCTGCTACCTTCTCAACCACTGATCTCTCCCTGGCCAGGTAACATACCAACATTGATTAACCCATGTCACCTGCTTTGTAAGAGTAAGTAAGTTTTATAATATCATTCTTCAACATTAGGAATGATATAGTCATGGTAAGTCGGGAGGCTGGAGCTTAAGTTTATCCTTACTATTGTCTTTATAACAGAAAGTGAAGGGATGCATGTCCTTGGTGATGGCATGCATGACTTGTTCATGTTCATTCTACCTTGTGACTTTCATGTAAACATTTCCTTCAGTCTTATAAATCCTGCAAGGTATTTTTTCTACATGTTTTCCGTGCTGCGTGTTGCCGGAGGGAGTTGAGGGTGGGGAGGGAGCCTTTGCTTTGCTCTCCGTTTCTTCTACTGCTGTTAAGGGCAATACATTTTGTTAAGTAGTGTTAAGGCCAGACCACCTGGCTGTCTGGTCTCTGAGTCTATGTAACTCCAAGCCTTTCTCGCGGCTGGCCTGGCTTCATCCTTAACTTATCTCTCGTATCAACTTGCTTTCGCCCTAAACCTTCCCCTCGTGTCCAGTCTCTCTCATCCGAAGGCTATCTCTCCTTCACCGTCTCTCTCATCCGATGTCTCTCTCTCGGATCCATCCTAACTCTCACCCCAAGGGTTTCTCTCGTATCCAGCCTTTCTCACAGCAAACCTCTCTCTCCTTCACAGCCTTACGTTTCCTCAACCCCTTCCTTGTGTCCAGCTTCTCTTATACGATTCTGTCTCATTCACAGCATCATTTTCATCCCAAGCGCCCCTCATGTCCAGTTTCTCTCATTCCAAGCTTCTCTCTTTAAAAGCCTCACTCTCATCCCAGACTTCCCTCCCATGTCCAGCCTAGCTCTCATCCCAGGGGTCTATCCCATATCCAGCATCTCTCATCCCAAGCCTTTCTCTTCTTCAGATCCAGAGTCCCATCCCAAGCCTGTCTTTCTCGTCCAGACTAACTCTCATCCCAAGCCTATCTCGTGTCTAGCCTCTTTCCTCTCGAGCATCTCTCTCTCCTACACAGCTTCACTCTCCTCTCAGGCTCCTCTCTTGTTAAGCCTCTCTCTCTCGCATCCTAAGCCTCTCGATCATTCACAGCCTCACTCTCATCCCAATCCTCTCTCTCATATCCAGCCTAACTCTTATCCCCCCCCCCCCCGCCCCTTGCTCCCAACATCACCTTCATCCCAAGTCTCTCTCTCGTGTCAAGCCATCTTCATACCAAGCCCCACTCTCCTTCACAGCCTCACTCTGCTCTCAAACCTCTTCCTTGTCCAGCCCTTCTCATCCCAAGCTTCTCGCTCCTCCACAGCCTCTGTCTCATCTCGATCCTCTCTCTCGTATCCAACTTAACCCTTAACCCAGGCTTCTTTCTCAAGACCAGCCTCTCTCATCTAACCAATATCGTTTT
>NC_092293.1:4299939-4310413 GCF_036320965.1 Panulirus ornatus
TTTCTGGAAAGTTCTACGAGATTCTGGTAAGATAAATACCATTGAGAGGACGTTGTTAGGGGACAGTCAGGTTCAGTTTAGAGTTGGTTGTGGGATGGTCCTTTTACTGTGTCGTATCAGCCAGATGGGTATTTCTTTTCACAGTTTTCGTTAAAGTTTGTTTTCTAGAAGCATAATCTAGAGCACTATTTTCCATATGTTTATCATTTTTGTTGTTATAGTTTCATTATCATCATTAGTTTTGTTATTGTTGACTTTCAGATATTTGATGTTATGTTCTGTGATTCCGTGGAAGCGTCTGACATCTTGCTAGAAGACTTTCTGGTCACAATATTTCTGCACTGGGGAGTTGATCGTATTCTTTTATTGCAGGTTTTGTTATTATCTTGCTTTACATTAAGGTCTACTGGAGGTTTTCCCAATGCTGGTTGAACATATGTCCAGCAACAGGAGATGGCGTAAGATACAGTATTGATGAAACTTATCTATCTATATACCTATCTAAATATCGCTCTATCAGTCTATCAGTCTAACTATGTATCTATCTATCTATCTATCTTTATCTGAAAGTCAACAATAATAAAATCATTGATATATTAAGTATAACAATGTCCTCTCAATGGCAATTATCTCACCAGAATCTTCTAGAACCTTCCAGAAAACTATGAACTCTGCAGGCAAGGAGGGAGGAATGGTCTCCGGCTATTGATATAACCATATTATTCCATATATATGTTTATATATACATATTTATGTATATATATAAATGTATATATAACGTACAGAATAATGCGGCTATCATCAGTATCGAAGAAAACTGAAAAGATGAGGTCCCACCGAGATTCGAACTCGGATTGCTGGATCCAAAGTCCAGAGTGCTAACCCTTACACCATGGGACCTGATAAGAAAAGATGTGATTTCATCTAAATGTTTTACATATAATCAACCAGAGGCCATTCCTCCCTCCCTGCCTGCAGGGTTCAAGGTTTTCTAGAAGGTTCTCGAAGATTCTGGTAAGATCATTACCTTTGAGAGGTCGTCGTTAGATGACAGTCAGGTTCACTCTATGGTTGGTGTTTGTAGTTGGTTGTCCGAGGATGTTGTTATACTTGATCAATTTTGTAATTGTTGACTTTCAGGTAGGAAGTACTCATTTACGATGCATCCTTGTACTCACAACAACCTTATGAGTCACTTCAAGATTTATCTTCACTACAACTTTATCTTCACTACACTATTAAGGTTGAAGTCAATGGTCACATTCACTACAATCTCAACACGACTGGTCTTATACCTAACCCATATTATCACTACATCCATGTACATGTATTTCTTGCAGAATAACGCAGATATCAATGATTTCTGTGAAAGTTGATATATACAGCATTACGTATCTATCGATCTATCTAATACCTGTTTTTTACCTATCTATCTATCTATCTATCTATCTACCTTTCTAAATCAGAAAGTCAACAACAATATCATTAATGATACGTATAACTACGTCCTCTCAATGGCAGTTCCTACCCAGAATCTTCGAGAACCTTCTAGAAAACCTTGAACCCTGCAGGCAGGGAGGGAGGAATGGCCTCTGGTTGATTATATGTAAAACATTTAGATGAAATCACATCTTTTCTTATCAGGTCCCATGGTGTAAGGGTTAGCACTCTGGACTTTGGATCCAGCAATCCGAGTTCGAATCTCGGTGGGACCTCATCTTTTCAGTTTTCTTCGATACTGATGATGGCCACATTATTCTGTACGTTATATATACATTCATATATATACATAAATATGTATATATAAACATATATATGGAATAATATGGTTTTATCAATAGCCGGAGACCATTCCTCCCTCCTTGCCTGCAGAGTTCATAGTTTTCTGGAAGGTTCTAGAAGATTCTGGTGAGATAATTGCCATTGAGAGGACATTGTTATACTTCATATATCAATGATTTCATTATTGTTGACTTTCAGATAAAGATAGATAGATAGATAGATAGATAGATAGTTAGATTGATAGATTGATAGAGCGATATTTAGATAGGTATATAGATAGATAAGTTTCATCAATACTGTATCTTACGCCATCTCCTGTTGCTGGACATATGTTCAACCAGCATTGGGAAAACCTCCAGTAGACCTTAATGTAAAGCAAGATAATAACAAAACCTGCAATAAAAGAATACGATCAACTCCCCAGTGCAGAAATATTGTGACCAGGAAGTCTTCTAGCAAGATGTCAGACGATTCCACGGGAAACACGAAGATAACATTAAATATCTGAACATCAACAATAACAAAACTAATGATGATAATGAAACTATAACAACAAAAATGATAAACATATGGAAAATAGTGCTCTAGATTATGCATCTAGAAAACAAACTTTAACGAAAACTGTGAAAAGAAATACCCATCTGGCTGATACGACACAGTAAAAGGACCATCCCACAACCAACTCTAAACTGAACCTGACTGTCCCCTAACAACGTCCTCTCAATGGTATTTATCTTACCAGAATCTCGTAGAACTTTCCAGAAAATCAAGAACTCTGCAGGCAAGGAGGGAGGAATGGCCTCTGGCTGCTGATGATAACCACATTATTCTATATATATACTTTTACCTACAACCGAAGGTTGACCGGCCAGCCCAAGTGGCTACAGAGGTTGTATCCATGAAAGAAACGGACC
This sequence comes from Panulirus ornatus, assembly GCF_036320965.1. Lineage (NCBI taxonomy): Eukaryota > Metazoa > Arthropoda > Malacostraca > Decapoda > Palinuridae > Panulirus > Panulirus ornatus. The sequence goes on from NC_092293.1 coordinate 4,302,636, forward strand.
CACCAGCTGACGAATTCGGTTGGCAGGTTGTATCGAAGAAGAGGAAAAAGAAGGTTGCCCAACCAGCCCAACCAGAAGGGTGTAGCAAAGAAACGAAAGAAGGCTGCCCAACCAACCTGGGTGGTAGTAAGGATGGCTGCTCCACAACCCCAGGTCGTTAGGCAGACTGTAGCCATGGAAGAAAGGAAGGCTGCTCGTCCACCAGCCCAGGTACCGAGTGAGCGTGTAGCTATGCTGGCTGACCCACCAGCCCGGGTAGATAGCTACGACCAGATGGCTATGTCGGGTGCAGCAAAGAAGCAAACCCCACAACTACTCCACGAGGTTTGCAAGCCTGCACCCAAAAAGATGAAGACGAAGGTTACCACACTACCCAATGCACCACCACATGTCTAGAAAGGGAAAAGGTGGACAGAATGGCTGGAGGTCCCACTCCAACAACAAAATCACCTTAGGAGCCAAGTTCCATCCATTATTGAATATATGTATATATATATATATATATATATATATATATATATATATATATATATATATATATATATATATATATATATATATATATATATATATCCTTCTGTATGTTTACTTTCGATAATGAGGAACAGAAGAAAGAGCCAAGCAATATAGATTTCGTCAAAGACATCTCTCTTTTCTAAACGCTGCCTCGCAAAGATTTTCATTAATTCAAATTGAAGAAACAGACGTGTATTTTTCTATTGTCTGGTTAGCTCAGTGGTAGAGCGTGAATCTCACACACTCAAGGTCGTGGGTTCGAGACCCACACCAGACATATTTTTTGTCTTTATCTTTTTTCATTTTGTCCGCATCACATGTGTGCAACATTCAGTATGTTCATCCAACGTTATAGTGAAGATGTTCATAATGAACTGGGGTTTAGACCTTATCTGAAAGGGTCAGGTCCACCAAGACGTCCTTGAAATCTTCCAGAAGCTTCTGGCGATCCTCCTCCTACGACAGCAACATGGAGACTTACCCTGTGGTTATTTTGCCGGCTAGTCGGCAACGGTCGGTTAAGCAGTATTTTGCCGTGGTAATCTCAGTGCTTTATGTAATACTAAGTGCCAGAAAATGTTCTTGGGGGCGTAGCTCAGTGGTAGAGCGCTCGCTTGGCATGCGAGAGGACCCGGGTTCAAACCCCGGCGCTTCCATTTTTGTTATTTGGGAAATTTATTTTCATTCGTGTATATATATATATATATATATATATATATATGTATATATATTTATATATATATATATATATATATATATATATATATATATATATATATATATATATATATATATATATATATATATATATATATATATATATATATGTATGTATATATATATATATATATATATATATATATATATATATATATATATATATATATATATATATATATATATATATATATATATATATATATATATATATATATATATATATATAAATATATGGTGTGGGAGGCAAGTTGTTAGAAGCAGTGAAAAGTTTTTATCGAGGATGTAAGGCATGTGTACATGTAGGAAGAGAGGAAAGTGATTGGTTCTCAGTGAATGTAGGTTTGCGGCAGGGGTGTGTGATGTCTCCATGGTTTTTTAATTTGTTTATGGATGGGGTTGTTAGGGAGGTAAATGCAAGAGTTTTGGTAAGAGGGGCAAGTATGAAGTCTGTTGGGGATGAGAGAGCTTGGGAAGTGAGTCAGTTGTTGTTCGCTGATGATACAGCGCTGGTGGCTGATTCATGTGAGAAACTGCAGAAGCTGGTGACTGAGTTTGGTAAAGTGTGTGGAAGAAGAAAGTTAAGAGTAAATGTGAATAAGAGCAAGGTTATTAGGTACAGTAGGGTTGAGGGTCAAGTCAATTGGGAGGTGAGTTTGAATGGAGAAAAACTGGAGGAAGTGAAGTCTTTTAGATATCTGGGAGTGGATCTGGCAGCGGATGGAACCATGGAAGCGGAAGTGGATCATAGGGTAGGGGAGGGGGCGAAAATTCTGGGGGCCCTGAAGAATGTGTGGAAGTCGAGAACATTATCTCGGAAAGCAAAAATGGGTATGTTTGAAGGAATAGTGGTTCCAACAATGTTGTATGGTTGCGAGGCGTGGGCTATGGATAGAGTTGTGCGCAGGAGGGTGGATGTGCTGGAAATGAGATGTTTGAGGACAATGTGTGGTGTGAGGTGGTTTGATCGAGTGAGTAACGTGAGGGTAAGAGGGATGTGTGGAAATAAAAAGAGCGTGGTTGAGAGAGCAGAAGAGGGTGTTTTGAAGTGGTTTGGGCACATGGAGAGGATGAGTGAGGAAAGATTGACCAAGAGGATATATGTGTCGGGGGTGGAGGGAGCAAGGAGAGGAGGGAGACCGGATTGGAGGTGGAAAGATGGAGTGAAAAAGATTTTGTGTGATCGGGGCCTGAACATGCAGGAGGGTGAAAGGAGGGCAAGCAATAGAGTGAATTGGAGCGATGTGGTATACTGGGGTTGACGTGCTGTCAGTGGATTGAATCAAGGCATGTGAAGCGTCTGGGGTAAACCATGGAAAGCTGTGTAGGTATGTATATTTGCGTGTGTGGACGTATGTATATACATGTGTATGGGGGGGGGGGGGTTGGGCCATTTCTTTCGTCTGTTTCCTTGCGCTACCTCGCAAACGCGGGAGACAGCGACAAAGTATAAGAAAAAAAAAATATATATATATATATATATATCGTCCGACCAGGGAAGTTAAGCAACGTTGGGTCTGGTTAGTACTTGGATGGGTGACCGTCTGGGAACACCAGATGCTGTTATCCCTGGGGATAGGGAAGAAAGTATACTTGCCTCGTATTCTTTGTGTGTCGTACAAGGCGACTAAAAGGAGAGGAAGCGGGAGACTGGAAATCCTCTCCTCTCTTTTTCAATTTTCCAAAGGAAGGATCAGAGAAGGGACTAAGTAAGAATATTCCCTCAGAGGCTCAGTGTAGTGAGAGTGTAGTGAGGATGAGTATAGTTATGATAAAGATATTGTCAAGATAGCTTGTAGTGAAGAAAAGAATGTAGTGAAGATACGAATGTAGTAGAGATAAGGGTTATCAAAGATTAAAGTTTATTCAAAATGATTATGTAGTGAACATAAGAACTTTTTAGTGAACATCAGGGAGTGCAATGATGATGGTATGGTAGAAATAACGGGGTAGTGAAGAAGAGGGTATAGTGAAGATATAATTTAGTGAGAATAAGCTAGTAGTGAAGATACACGTTACTGAATATGAGATTGTAGTGAACTTAACCGTATTGAACTAATCCCCCCAAATCCTCCAAACTACGTTCAAGGGCGGATCCAAAGCCAACCGAAAAGGCTCTCTGTGTATTATTAGTGGTGGTGGTGTGGAGGTGTGTGTAATTATCTATTTGCACTGGTCGGGCCCCGTGTAAGTACGTTGTTTGTGTGAGCGGGTAAAATCTAAAGCCTTTCTTGAAACCAGCTTAGTCAAGATAAGGTCGTATGAAGATGAGGCTGTAGTGAAGATTATAATAAGCCTTGCATAGTGAAGATAAAGGGATTAAGGAGAGGAGATGTAGTAAAGAAGATTATAGTGAACACAAAAGGATTCAAGCTAAGTGCAGGGTCGGCCTACTGGCTTGAACTTACATTTCAGGTCAAAGGCATTCGAGTACATAGTATTCGAATAGTTATTTCCCTATCAGGGCGATCATAGCCTAGCGGTAGCTCTCCCACCCGTTGCACAGGGGTCCCGGGTTCGATCCTGGCTGTTGGAGGTTTTTATGTTTCATGAGAGTGCTCGTTCATATGCACTTAGTTCGTATATATATATATATATATATATATATATATATATATATATATATATATATATATATATATATATATATATGTATATATATATATATATATATATATATATATATATATATATATATATATATATATATATATATATATATATATATATATACATTTACACACACACACACACACATATATATATATATATATATATATATATATATATATATATATATATATATATATATATATATATATATATATATATATATATATATATATACATACATATATATACATATATATATATATATATATATATATATATATATATATATATATATTTTTCTTTTTTTTTTTTTTTTTGCTTTGTCGCTGTCTCCCGCGTTTGCGAGGTAGCGCAAGGAAACACCCGAAAGAAATGGCCCAACCCACCCCCATACACATGTATATACATACGTCCACACACGCAAATATACATACCTACACAGCTTTCCATGGTTTACCCCAGACGCTTCACATGCCCTGATTCAATCCACCGTCAGCACGTCAACCCCGGTATACCACATCGCTCCAATTCACTCTACTCCCCGCCCTCCTTTCACCCTCCTGCATGCTCAGGCCCCGATCACACAAAATCTTTTTCACTCCATCTTTCCACCTCCAATTTGGTCTCCCTCTTCTCCTCGTTCCCTCCACCTCCGACACATATATTCTCTTGGTCAATCTTTCCTCACTCATTCTCTCCATGTGCCCGAACCATTTCAAAACACCCTCTTCTGCTCTCTCAACTACGCTCTTTTTATTTCCACACATCTCTCTTACCCTTACGTTACTTACTCGATCAAACCACCTCACACCACACATTGTCCTCAAACATCTCATTTCCAGCACATCCATCCTCCTGCGCACAACTCTATCCATAGCCCACGCCTCGCAACCATACAACATTGTTGGAACCACTATTCCTTCAAACATACCCATTTTTGCTTTCCGAGATAATGTTCTCGACTTCCACACATTCTTCAAGGCTCCCAGAATTTTCTATATATATATATGTATATATATATATATATATATATATATATATATATATATATATATATATATATATATATATATATATATATATATATATATATTCCTATGAGTCCACGGAGAAAATGAAACACGATAAGTTCCCAAATGGACTTTCGTGTAATAATGGCAAGCAAGTATGAAAGATAGAGTATGAAAGACAAAGATAGTGGACAAGTGTTATGTATTCTGTTTCCTTGATAATCATTTGGTCTGACTCATTCAGATAAGGTCCAAAATGCCAGTAGTGAAGATGTACAAAGGATAATAGAGCAGTGTACGTACGTACGTAGTGTGAGTATCTTGACTGATAGAAAGTATTGAAAGCGGCAGGAAGTAGTGAGATATTGTATTGTGCTTCGTACAAGACTGGCGGGCGACTCCGTCCTTCGTGCTGTGCCACACACAGTCTGGCGATTGTCGGGATGTGTAGCCATAATGTTTGATCTTATGACCATTAGTGATACATCATGTGATGTTTACTATCACAACATCGGCTTCTTCCTCCTCCTCCAGGAGAGTGGCAATCAGGTGGCTGTTATTGTGGTAGCCCGGCACGTGCAATTGTAAGATTTCAAGCAACATTGTGAAAATGGGACACATTATAAAGAGTTCCATAATTTCTCTAATTCTTCCCCAAATTCATGTGGACCTGCAACGCTGAAAATGTTTAAATACCGCTGGTGCGGAGGGAGGGAGAGGGAGGCCTGGGATGAGAGTGAGGCTTTGTAGGAGAGAAAGGCTCGGGATGAGAGAGGTTGAACACAAGATGTGTGGCCGGAGAGTGAGGCTTTGAAGGAGAGAGAGGCTTACGATGAGAGAGGCTGGGCATGAGAGAGGCTGGGCATGAGAGAGGCTTGGTAGGAGAGTGAGGCTTTGAAGTAGAGAGAGGCTTGGGAGGGAGGAGGTGTAAACCTGTGAATGGGAAAGAAGTTTGTGATGAGAGAGGCTGATCATGAGAGAGAGGCTTGGGATGGGAGATGCTGGACACCAGAATTTGGGAGGGGACTGAAGTTGTAAAAGAGAGATCTCTCATAAGCGAGGCTGGACACGAGAGATATACTTGGAATGTGAGAAAAAGTAGTGAAGTAGAGAGAAGCTTGGGATGAGAAAAGCTGGAGGCAAGAGAGGTGTGGGAGGAGAGTGAGGCTGAGTGTGGCAGAAAGGTTTGTTTGAGAGAGGCTGGACACCAGAGCAAGACTTGGGTTGAAAGTGAGACTTGAGAGAAAAAGAAAGGCTGGTGGCGAAAGCGAGGCTGGACGTGAGAAAAGATTGGCATGAAAACGATATTGGTAAGATGAGAGAGGCTGGTCTTGACAAAGAAGCCTGGGTTGAGGGTTAAGTTGGATACGAGAGAGAGAATCGAGATGAGACAGAGGCTGTGGAGGAGCGAGAAGCTTGGGATGAGAAGGGCTGGACAAGGAAGAGGTTTGAGAGGGGAGTGAGGCTGTGAAGGAGAGTGGGGCTTGGTATGAAGATGGCTTGACACGAGAGAGAGACTTGTGATTAAGGTGATGTTGGGAACAAGGGGCGGGGGGGGGGAATAAGAGTTAGGCTGGATATGAGAGAGAGGATTGGGATGAGAGTGAGGCTGTGAATGATCGAGAGGCTTAGGATGCGAGAGAGAGAGGCTTAACAAGAGAGGAGCCTGGGAGGAGAGTGAAGCTGTGTAGGAGAGAGAGATGCTCGAGGGGAAAGAGGCTAGACACGAGAGAGGCTTGGGATGAGAGTTAGTCTGGACGAGAAAAACAGGCTTGGGATGGGACTCTGGATCTGAAGAAGAGAAAGGCTTGGGATGAGAGATGCTGGATATAGGATAGACCCCTGGGATGAGAGCTAGGCTGGACATGGGAGGGGAGTCTGGGATGAGAGTGAGGCTTTTAAAGAGAGAGAAGCTTGGGATGAGAGAAGCTGGACATGAGGGGCGCTTGGGATGAAAATGATGCTGTGAATGAGACAGAATCGTATAAGAGAAGCTGGACACAAGGAAGGGGTTGAGGAAACGTAAGGCTGTGAAGGAGAGAGAGGTTTGCTGTGAGAAAGGCTGGATACGAGAGAAACCCTTGGGATGAGAGTTAGGATGGATACGAGAGAGAGACATCGGATGAGAGAGACGGTGAAGGAGAGATAGCCTTCGGATGAGAGAGACTGGACACGAGGGGAAGGTTTAGGGCGAAAGCAAGTTGATACGAGAGATAAGTTAAGGATGAAGCCAGGCCAGCCGCGAGAAAGGCTTGGAGTTACATAGACTCAGAGACCACACAGCCAGGTGGTCTGGCCTTAACACTACTTAACAAAATGTATTGCCCTTAACAGCAGTAGAAGAAACGGAGAGCAAAGCAAAGGCTCCCTCCCCACCCTCAACTCCCTCCGGCAACACGCAGCACGGAAAACATGTAGAAAAAATACCTTGCAGGATTTATAAGACTGAAGGAAATGTTTACATAAAAGTCACAAGGTAGAATGAACATGAACAAGTCATGCATGCCATCACCAAGGACATGCATCCCTTCACTTTCTGTTATAAAGACAATAGTAAGGATAAACTTAAGCTCCAGCCTCCCGACTTACCATGACTATATCATTCCTAATGTTGAAGAATGATATTATAAAACTTACTTACTCTTACAAAGCAAGTGACATGGGTTAATCAATGTTGGTATGTTACCTGGCCAGGGAGAGATCAGTGGTTGAGAAGGTAGCATGATATACCACTGCGTTATGATAACTAATTAACTGAATTATTCCATACTGGAGAGAGAGAGGCTTGGGACGAGAGTCAGGCAGGACAGGAGAGAGAGGCTTGGGACGAGAGTCAGGCTGGACAGGAGAGAGAGGCTTGGGACGAGAGTCAGGCAGGACAGGAGAGAGAGGCTTGGGACGAGAGTCAGGCTGGACAGGAGA
>NC_092293.1:4310513-4365567 GCF_036320965.1 Panulirus ornatus
CAACTTCACCTCGCTACACACCCAGCGATGCCACTACTCTGCACACATCTTCACCTCGCTACACCCAGCGAGCCGCTACTCTGCACACATCTTCACCTCGCTACACCCAGCGAGCCGCTACTCTGCACACATCTTCACCTCGTACACCCAGCGAGCCGCTACTCTGCACACGTCTCCACCTCCCTACACCCAGCGAGCCGCTACTCTGCACACGTCTCCACCTCGCTAACACCCAGCGAGCCGCTACTCTGCACACGTCTCCACCTAGATACACCCAGCCAGCCGCTAGTCTGCACACGTCTTCATCTCGCTACACCCATCCAGCCGCTAGTCTGCACACGTCTTCACCTCGCTACACCCAGCGAGCCGCTACTCTGCACACGTCTCCGCCTCATTACACCCAGCGAGCCGCTACTCTGCACACGTCGCCACCTCGCTACACCCAGCCAGCCGCTACTCTGCACACGTCTCCACCTCGCTACACTCAGCCAGCCGCTACTCTGCACACGTCTCCACCTCGCTACACTCAGCCAGCCGCTACTCTGCACACGTCTCCACCTCGCAACACTCAGCGAGCCGCTACTCTGCACACGTCTCCACCTCGCTACACCCAGCCAGCCGCTACTCTACACGCGTTTCCACCTCACTACGCTACACCCAAGACGCCTTCGTAAGCGAATCTCCCATTCAGATAAGAACTGTGTCAAAATGGTTCACTCTGTGAGGTATGATCCTTTTGTGTGTTACTAGTTCCTAGTCTATAAATATAGACATATATATACTTTTGGGTAATATGATTATTCATCTTTGTAGTTTAGCAAATTAATATAAGTTTTCAGTTATTCTTGCATATATTCTTTCTTATGTTTTCATACATGGTACATATTGTTTTTAGTGATGATTACTTTCATATATAGGGGTCCATTACTGATATGTTATACTATTATGTTAAACCTTTCATATACAGAGTCTTGTATTGATATGTTATACTGTTATGCCAACCTTTTTATTGCCTTTATTTCATTACAATATTTTTAAATAATATTCATGTTATGTATTTTGGATTAGGACAATAGTGTTAAATTGTATTTTCAATTTTTGTGGGGATTATTACTTAAACACGTTAAGTAAGATTGTATTACAGGGTCCAAAGATATTCCACGCGGTAATCGTAAAGGTTCATATGTACTTAGGAATTTACCTAGAATCCCTTATTATAAACGGAACCAGCCTTCTAAAATGGCGACGTCACACAAAGTTTTTGACAGATTTCTGGTGACACAGATGACCCACAGAACCTTCTCACACGTTACCACACCCACACCCACCTCCCCCGCCACCTCACAAAAACTCCTTCACTAAAAACCGTTGTAACACTAAAACAAGCTAGGGAATCACACGAGTTATTTGATGGTAAACTGTCAAATTTTGATCAGTGGATCAGAAATGCAGAGGACATTGTTGAACATAATGGTGATTCAGGAGACAGAGCGCTTATATCGGCTGCTAAAAATCTCATTGATTTCAACCAGCCTAACAATTAAGCTAGGGTTGTCTATGACTCAGATGACATTGGAAACTGTACATCTTGGGAGGAATTTATAACGTTGTTTACATCAGGTTGTGAGGAATCATTCTCAGATAGTTTACTACACGTCCTTTTACGTGCTCTTAACACAACATACTTGGATGATACGTCAGTCCCTGATCACTGGAGTACCTTACATGGAAGAATGAGATTAGTTAGGCAGGCTTATGAATCCTTACCCTGGATATCAGCCATGATGAATCCTGAAACTCATGTGCAAACACTCATGCGTTTATTACACATAACCTTCATTCTCTAGGACCTGACCTCCAGACGTAAGACGACGGTTACTTAATGAGAACATCGACCCATCATCGTGGGTCGGTAACAAAAGTGTTGAATTACACTCAAAAGAAATGTGGTTATTCCAACACCAAGACACTGGGGAGAGTGTCGGCTTCCCAAAGTGTGACGTAACATTCTAGTGATCAACACAATCATTCTTCTCATGGTCAAATACAGCGATTCAGTGATGACAAACACTCACATAAAGTGACGTGCTTCCGGTGTGGCCAACCAGGACATAAAGCGAATGTGTGTCCTTACACATGGGACTCATTCTCACGTTGAGCCTCGACCAGAACAACAAACGCAGTCAACAACCCATGTCATCACAGCCTCGGTCGTCACAATTCTGCCGACCTAGTCATGATTTCCTCCAGTCAGACATCAGGCTGACCTTCACCCGCTCGCGCCCAACACCACCAAGCAGGTGTTCATATCATAGCAACGCTAGACACACTTCAGCGGAATGTCGAGCATATAGCTAGACAGACGTCACCTAACACAGGTTCATCATGTCATTATCAACAATGACAATCTCTCGCTCATGACAAGACTCCATCACATAAGGAACTCTTAAGACATTTTCGTTCTTCGCCATTTTCTCACATTACAAGTTTCGATTTAGTGGGTTCTTTCCAGGATAAGACAATCACAATCTTTCTAGACAGCGGCACGGAAGCAGATGTCATTTCATTATGATTTTATTCAACCATTAATGCGCACTCATCTTGTTAAATACTCGGACTTTTACCCACCCCTTCAAAGTATTTCAAATGAAAATCTCGACGTAAGGGGCACTATTAAAAAGAACATTCGCATAGGCGACTTGGTCATGACCGTCACCCCTTACATTGTTCGTGGTGTAACTTTTCCTGCTAACTTGTTACTAGGACGCCACTCTATGTGTGGCAACAACATAAGATCTGTCCTATTTATCATGTGTTTGTGTTGATAATACGTTCCTGCCATCGTCAGAGAAGAGTTCTCACTCAGTCAGAGTCATTAATACATCTGCTCCCACGTCCTGCTTCACGAAGGCTAATACCCACCCCTTTTATTTTTCTACTCATTGCCCTGGTAAACTTCAACAAATATGACTCTGCATAGTAACACATTAACGAAGGTTCCTCTCTCACTTTCTCGAAAGTGGATGACTGATCATGGACTGAGACATAGTCAGGGTGATCTCGTACTAAGAGTAGTTGCTGAACCTTCATCACTAACTGTCAAAGGGCTATCGATGGATGCCTCTATTCATGAGACCGCAGATGGAAAGGTTACCGTATACATTGCCAATACGGGACCCCACTCCTGTCCGTCTCTGTAGAGGGACCAAGCTTGTGGAATTCTCCGTTTTGAAGCCCGGAATTCAAGACGAGGAGTTGCATGAGTTTAACATCCGTCTAGTCTTACATTCCATTAACCCACCACCACCTACTCCTCCTACCCCTGACTCAGCAGTGCACGGCTTGAGTCAGCTCCCCACCATCACCCCTGACATGATATCCAAGGTAGGATTAACCAAACATGTTGACCAGTTAACAGACTTACTTAACCAGTATAGGTCTACTATTGCCTTATCAGGAGAACCACTCGGTAGAACTCATTTGGATGTTCACATTATTAACTTAGAGAAAGACGCACGTTCCACTTACGTCCCAGCCTATCGATTGCCACACGCGCACAGAGACATAGCAAACAAACTTGTTCAGGACATGTTGACAGATAAGGTCATAGAGGAATCACAATCACCATGGAATTTACCACTTCTGATCGTTCCGAAAAAGGACGGAACTTTTAGACCAGTCATAGATTTTAGAAAACTCAACAACAAGGTCACTTTGAAAGATGGTTTCCCATTACCAGTGGTATCAGAGCTTCTTCATAGCCTCGGTAACAATAAGGTATTTTCAACTTTGGATTTGTTGAGCGGATTTTGGCAGATTCCCTTGTCAGAGGAAAGCCGCCCCCTGACTGTGTTCAGTACGCCAGATGGTCATTGGCAGTTCATATGCATCATGGCCTTCGGTCTTCATTCCTCACCGGTGATCACCTTCTCAGGTTAATGACTAACATTTGTCGTCACATGTTGGGCCAAGATGTATTGGTTATCTTGATGATATAATTGCCATGTCTCCAGATATTGCTTCTCATTTCAAAAGTCTTGAGAGAGTATTTCTGCGACTTAAGGATGCAAACCTAAAAGTCAAGTTATCCAAATGTTCCTTTCTACAGACAAGAATTAATTACTTAGGTCACACCGTTGATGAAAACGGTATTCAACCTAATGCAGATAAAGTCAAAACAGTTGTAGAATGGCCAGTCCCTTCCACAACAGACAAGGTCAAATCCTTCCTTGGTTTAGCAGGATATTATCGAAGATTTATCGCTAATTTCGCGAAGATCGCAAACCCCCTCACTTCACTTCTGAAACAGGGAGTTACATTCCAGTGGTCTACAGCGCAAGACAATGCGTTTAACTTACTCAAGCGACACTTGATAGAAGCACCTATCCTTCGATTTCCAACTTTGAGAAACCCTTCATTTTGCACACAGATGCTTGTAAACAGGGTCTTGGAGCTGTACTTATGCAGGAGTCAAGTAGGGGTAGACTTTTTCCCATAGCCTATGCGAGCCGTACATGTTCGACGACGGAATCGAAATACTCAATAACAGAACTGGAAGGCCTTGCAGTTGTTTGGCCACTCAAACATTTTAAGGGATACATATATGGTTACCCTATTACAGTTTATACAGATCACAGAGCTCTGTTGGGTATTTTTCAAAGACAAGATCCTACAGGAAAGTTTCAGAGGTGGTTTTTAACTATACAAGCATTTGAACCAGATTTTCGCTTTGTTTCGGGTTCATCCAATGTAGCTGCAGACGCACTCTCCCGCAGAGTGGGTACAGACACTGTAGGTAATAGCCCCGTAGATTTTGATGTAGAAAGGTTGACACCACATCAACGAGATGACCCAGTCTGGGGTCCTGTCATAGAATACCTAGAGGGTTTAAGATATTCATTGGATGCTAAAACAGTTGTTCCAGTCAGAGAATTGTATTTAGCACAGTGGGGGAGTCTTGTGCAGGGACGCGAAATTAGGAGTACCTGCCCGTGTTGTTAAGCAAACAATAATTCCAACAACATTAGTACAGGATTTCTTGAAGTTAGCACATGATTCACCGCAGACCGCACACCCAGGTGCAGATAAATGCTATAAGCAAACTCGTTTGAGGTATTTCTGGCCAAAAATGCAGAAAAGCATTGAGGATTATATTTTGAGGTGCCAAACATATAACACATACAAAGGAAGTCCCACTACCCCGCAGACTGTGTTGAAATATCCTTTACCTACATACCATGGGAAAGAGTTCATATGGACATATTAGGAGGTTTCCATAGGTCCATGGCAGGCTACAGATACATCTTAGTAATTACTGATGCCTTCACGAGATACTGTGAATTAGTCCCAGTTCAAAATAAAGACGCAGCCACGGTCGCTAAGGCGTTCAAAAATTATATCTTAGACAGACATAATGCTCCTAAGATTTTGGTTACAGATAATGGTGGCGAATATAATAACTCATTATTAGAAGAACTCTATAAATTGCATAATATAAATAAATGTAATATAATGGCACGTCATCCAGCCTCGAATGGCCTGGCAGAAAGGTTGAACCGTAAGATCCTCCAGTGTCTTCGCACCAACATTAATTTTGATCATGATGAATGGAGTGAGTACCTTGTCTGATGTCCAATGTTCATTAAATTCAGCTTATCATAAGTCAATTGGAGACACACCCTTCCACGCCTTACACGATTTTGATAAAGTGTTGCCGTATGACATAATAGCGTCCCCTCCTTCATGTCCAGCGGTCCAGAGATCAGTTGTAGCGGAAAAATATCGCACGACTCAATTGATTCATCAAAGGATCAAGGAAAATCTAGTTGAAGCCACTACCACCTTCACGGATCAGGCTAATAAATCGACCAAACCATTAACGGTGGCTCCCGGACTCTTGGTAATGGTGCAAGAATTTAACACTAGAAGTGAGGATCGTAAACTTGACCCAAAATGTTCTGGACCCTATAGAGTCTTAGCTCATATAAAGGGACATAAGTTTAGGGTTCGACATCTAAATACAGTTGACATTCGTGAAGAACATGAGGACCACTTGAAAGTTTTACAGTATTCTGAACATGATCATCCCGGTACCACAACAGACAACACTCCTCAAACCCCAAACAATGTCACCCAACCAACTTCTACCACTGTTCAGACTGTCCCCACACCAGAACCGACCACCCTCACAACACCACCACACACACATCAGTATTCATTAAGACCTCACCTTTAAGAAGTTCCTAAGTTTATCATTTTACAGGTTCTTCCTTCTCATGTCCTTATTGTGTCTTCCTGTATATGACACCATGGCAATACCAGGCGCCCTTCTCTCGACTCCTCGCTGGGTCCGCCTCGTGAGGGACAAAGTTAAGTTGCGCCTGGAGGGCCTACCCTACACTTATGATAATTTAGTAAAACTAATGGAGGCCGTACCTCGTTTACGGTCTACCCTACTCAAGTTTTACACCAGTGCGTCCATCAGAAACTCTAGTGTTGCTCCTCCTCCAACTCTGTTACAACAGTGGACCTGGAAATTGAATAGTACCTGTGTGATTCTGTATGACATAATGCAAGACATTCAATCTCCAGTAAATACTAATGCCAGGATGAACAAGAAAAAGCAAAGGAAAAGCAAGAGAGGTCTGCTTAATTTTGTAGGGTCCCTCCAATCATGTTTGTTTGGTATTGCTACTCAGGAAGAACTTAATTCAGTTAGGAATCAGGTTAGATCCTTAGAATTTCAACAACTTCTTAACAACAGGTATATTAAGGCTAAAGCTAAGATCTTAAAACAACATTTTAAATATTTGAATGACATAATGTTAACTGTTAATAACTTAACACAACATGTAGCACTACTGTCAAAGTCTCTTAATCCCATATGTGCTATAGTGACTATTTCCACACATGTTGATAGTTTATATGTCCAGATCACTTATCATGCACATTATTTCACTGGCTTATTGGAAGATGTTAATAATCTGGTAAACCAAGTTGTCATACCATCATTTTTCCCTTCTCGGAACTCACACGTATCATTAAACAAGCGATGACGAAATTCGGTTGCACCCCAGCTCTCCCTCTGCATCACGTGGCCAGTTATTACTCCTTACTAACGGTTGACGTGATCCTCGAAGCGGTCATTATCCACATACCATTCACTGACTCCAATACTTACAGCCTTGTGAACGTAATACCATTCTCTTTTAATTATACAAAAGGGTCGCAAAAAACTATCGTTCTTGCTGATAACATAAACTTTCTATTATAAGATATTTATTCCTCGTTGATTGCACATCTCTCCTTGGATGATTTAGCATTGTGCCATAAACCATTGCTTGACAACTTGATTTGCCCCCCCCCCAATACCTTGGTTTTCCATAATTTATAAACAAATTCATGTAAGTACCAACTACTTTTTGGGCATCAACAAAATGTTCTTCGTTCTTGTTCCTTTAAGGAAATTGTTGTTAATGAACCTTGGATTGAAAGTATGGACCAGTATCACGTACTGTTTTCCCAGACCCACAAAATGTTCTTATTCATTGCCCACCTAATCATCCCAAATCTTATTTATTTCTGGGACACATTTATTTAGGACAACAATATATTCTTATCAGTTCCAGTTTCAAATTGTTCGGCACTCATGATCATTATTTGGGACAAATTGATAGAACTATCCCGAGTTTAGGACGAATTCCCCAAAACATCAACTTATCGATCATCGATGAAGTAAAGATCCAACATCTTCCATCTATGGTTCAGAACGATCTAGATTCTACAATAGATGTTCGGCTTTTGAGTCCACGGGGAAAATGAAACAGGAAATGTTCCCAAGTGCACTTTCGTGTAATAATCACATCATCAGGGGAGACACAAGAGAGAAATATAACAGTCAGTTGATATACATGTAAGAGACGAAGCTAGGACGCCATTTGGTTGCATCTATAAAGTGCCTTGTGGAAACTGTGATAAATTTTATGTTGGTCAGACTTGTAAGGATCTTTCTGTTAGACTTAAGCAACATAAATATAGTATAAGAACGGGACAAGAATCAAATGCCTTGTTTAATCATCTTAAAAACTATGATCATTGTATTGACTGGAGTAACGCTATCTCAGTTATTAACTCTAACTCTATTACCAAGAAGAATATCATTGAATCTTTCATTATCAAATACACAAAGAATTATGATATTAATATTAGTGATGGTCTATACAAATTAGATAAGTTTATTGTTGATAAGTTTTGTAAAATGATAAGTTTATGAACGCTCGTTGTATGTTTTGGACAATCACATGTTTACCAAATGGCGTCCTAGCTTCGTCTCTTCGATGTATATCAACTGACTGTTATATTTCTCTATTGTGTCTCCCCTGATGATGTGATCATTACACGAAAGTGCACTTGGGAACTTTTCATGTTTCATTGTCCCCGTGGACTCATAGGAATATATATATATATATATATATATATATATATATATATATATATATATAATATATATATATAATATATATATATATATATATATATATATATATATGGTAGTGAGTGTTGGATGAAGAAGTAAGATTATTAGTGAAAGAGAAGAGACAGGCATTTGGACGATTTTTGCAGGGAAGAAATGCAAATGAGTGGGAGATGTATAAAAGAAAGAGGCAGGAGGTCAAGAGAAAGGTGCAAGAGGTGAAAAAGAGGGCAAATGAGAGTTGGGGTGACAGAGTATCATTAAATTTTAGGGAGAATAAAAAGATGTTTTGGAAGGAGGTAAATAAAGTGCGTAAGACAAGCGAGCAAATTGGAACTTCAGTGAAGGGGGCTAATGGGGAGGTGATAACAAGTAGTGGTGATGTGAGAAGGAGATGGAGTGAGTATTTTGAAGGTTTGTTGAATGTGTTTGATGATAGAGAGGCAGATATAGGGTGTTTTGGCCGAGGTGGTGTGCAAAGTGAGAGGGTTAGGGAAAATGATTTGGTAAACAGAGAACAGGTCTTAAAAGCTTTGCAGAAGATGAAAGCCGGCAAGGCAGAAGGTTTGGATGGTATTGCAGTGGAATTTATTAAAAAAGGGGGTGACTTTATTGTTGACTGGTTGGTAAGGTTATTTAATGTATGTATGATTCATGGTAAGGTGCCTGAGGTTTGGCGCAATGATTGCATAGTGACATTGTACAAAGGCAAAGGGGATAAGAGTGAGTGCTCAAATTACAGACGTATAAGTTTGTTGAGTATTCCTGGTAAATTATATGGGAGGGTATTGATTGAGAGGGTGAAGGCATGTACAGAGCATCAGACTGGGGAAGAGCAGTGTGGTTTGAGAAGTGGTAGAGGATGTGTGGATCAGGTGTTTGCTTTGAAGAATGTATGTGAGAAATACTTAGAAAAGCAAATAGATTTGTATGTAGCATTTATGGATCTGGAGAAGGCATATGATACAGTTGATAGAGATGCTCTGTGGAAGGTATTAAGAATATATGGTGTGGGAGGCAAGTTGTTAGAAGCAGTGAAAAGTTTTTATCGAGGATATAAGGCATGTGTACGTGTAGGAAAAGAAGAAAGTGATTGGTTCTCAGTGAATGTAGGTTTGCGGCAGGGGTGTGTGATGTCTCTATGGTTGTTTACTTGTTTATGGATGGGGCTGTTAGGGAGGTGAATGCAAGAGTTTTGGAAAGAGGGGGAAGTATGAAGTCTGTTGTGGATGAGAGAGCTTGGGAAGTGATTCAGCTGTTGTTCGCTGATGATACAGCGCTGGTGGCTGATTCATGTGAGAAACTTCAGAAGCTGGTGACTGAGTTTGGTAAAGTGAGTGAAAGAAGAAAGTTAAGAGTAAATGTGAATAAGAGCAAGGTAATTAGGTACAGTAGGGTTGAGGGTCAAGTCAGTTGGGAGGTAAGTTTGAATGGAGAAAAACTAGAGGAAGTAAAGTGATTTAGATATCTGGCAGTGGATCTGGCAGCGGATGGAACCATGGAAGCGGAAGTGAATCATAGGGTGGGGGAGGGGGTGAAAATTTTGGGAGCCTTGAAGAATGTTTGGAAGTTGAGAACATTATCTCGGAAAGCAAAAATGGGTATGTTTGAAGGAATAGTGGTTCCAACAATGTTGCATGGTTGCGAGGCGTGGGCTATGGATAGAATTGTGCGCAGGAGGGTGGATGTGTTGGAAATGAGACGTTTGAGGACAATATGTTGTATGAGGTGGTTTGCTCGAGTAAGTAATGTAAGGGTAAGAGAGATGTGTGGAAATAAAAAGACTGTGGTTGAGAGAGCAGAAGAGGGTGTTTTGAAATGGTTTGGTCACATGGAGAGAATGAGTGAGGAAAGATTAACCAAGAGGATATATGTGTCAGAGGTGGAGGGAACGAGAAGTGGGAGACCAAATTGGAGATGAAAAGATGGAGTGAAAAAGATTTTTTTGTGATGGGGGCCTGAACATGCAGGAGGGTGAAAGGCGTGCAAGGAATAGAGTGAATTGGAACGATGTGGTATAGCGGGGTCGACGTGCTGTCAATAGATTGAACCAGGGCATGTGAAGCGTCTGGGGTAAGCCATGGAAAGTTGTGTTGGGCCTGGATGTGGACAGGGAGCTGTGGTTTTGGTGCATTATTACATGACAGCTAGAGACTGAGTGTGAACGAATGGGGCCTTTGTTGTCTTTTCCTAGCAGTATCTCGCGCACATGAGGGGGGGAGGGGGTTGTTATTCCATGTGTGGCGAGGTGGCTATGAGAATAAATAAGGGCAGACAGTATCAATTATGTACATGTGTATATATGTATATGTGTCTGTGTGTATATGTATGTGTACATTGAGATGCATCGGTATGTATATTTGCGTGTGTGGACGTGTATGTATATATATGCGCATGTGGGTAGGTTGGGCCATTCTTTCGTGTGTTTCCTTGCGCTACCTCGCTAACGCGAGAGACAGCGACAAAGCAAAATGATAATAATAATAATAAAATATATATATATTATATATATTATAATATATATATATATATATATATATATATATATATATATATATATATATATATATATATATATATATATATATATATATATATATATATATATATATATATATATATATATGTTTGTGTTTGTGTGTGTGTGTGTGTGTGTGTGTGTGTGTGTGTGTGTGTGTGTGTGCAGATATCAATAAAATGGCAGGAGTGGATTATACGTACAAAAGGTGCTTATCAAATAAAGATAAAATGCTGAATAGTTGTGAAAACTTTTGTGTTTATTCCATTGAGAAAGTAGTAAATTGAATTACATCTGGACGGCAATAAGTTTTCAAGTAATAATGAAATTTGTTCTTCATCAAAATCAAACAGAAAATAAAAAAAATCATAAATGCTTAATACGTTTGTGTTGCTTATCCAGACCCATTTTTACTAAGTAATGTTGGGACGGCTCCACCCACTTTAATCACTTTAGTACATAGAATATATTATCGTCGATGTTAAAGAGTTTTCCCTTTTGATGTCATCCTTAAAATGAAGGTTAAGGAAAGTGAGATAGAGCTTAACGTTAAAGTTAGGATAGCTAAGGCATCCTTGATCATATAATCACTAGTCAGGTGTTAATATAGGTTAGGTTAGGTTCAGTATCCTTCATCAGGTCACCATTACCAAGGTGTTGTTATGTTGGGTCAGGCAACTTTAAACCAACTTTCAGTATTATCTACTCATAAAGCTCTACGTTCTAATAACCCAAAAGTTTTAGAGTAGATAGGGTAGAAACTGATGGAAGCCATTTCTAACATTCTTGCATTTCCTGACCTCTCGCCTTCCCAAAACATAGCCATCCCAGCTTGGATATTGCACTGCTGTGGTCGTCAACTAATTTGAAAAGGAAGACATTGAATGGAGAAATTACTGAGGTAATCTCCAAAGATGATTACTGGTCTGAGAAACAAATTCAGAGAGCAGATTAAACGACTTAAATCCATTCTGCTTTAGGGAAAAGAAGTTTAAGAGATCCTATACAGGTATATGAAGTTATTGTAATGGCATCCCTTTAAGCTTGATATTTTTACTTCCTGTAACTAGTTCCAACAATTAAAATGATATTCAACATTGTGATTTAAGTGACTGACCTTAGGATGCATTTGCATCTGTCAAAAACTGTATTTAGCAAATAATTCAACTTTCAACTGACCCATTCTATATTTTTATTCATTTCATCTCAGTTTTATCACCTTTCTGTTACTTTTTAATAAAAGGAAACTTTTTCTAGCCTAGGTTAGGGTAGTATCTAAACCAAACATAAATGACCTTCCCTTAGAAATATGTTCAGACAGTACATTCTGAAAATATTTCTTAAGGTGAGGTCGTGGGGATTAGTTTAGGTGCTAACTAAACCTTGGCTAGAAAAAGTTTGCTTTAAAGCCACAACTACTTGAAAGGCCTACTTTAAGTGGTGATATTGAAATTCATTTGCTCCAGTGTGCCCCTCTGTCCGTTTGTTTTATGTCCATCTAAAGATGTATACGTTCAATTTTTGATGCAGATTGATTTCCCATCTTAGTTTCGTCTAGGGAAATCTACATCATCAGTTCAGCACACCATTGTGGTAATGAAGGGAAAGTCACCATATTCATAAGCCGAGTGCACGTAGCTTATCCCACCTCGTTAGAGAGAAAACTTACCTGTATTTGAATTAATGAACGGGAACAGAGAAGACAAAATTTTACTACACATATATCATATAACTATATTATTTATATTATATACATTACCACATTTCCTGCACTTTCCATCACAAATTTGCTGGGGTCATAACCTTGTAGTTACCATTACCTTACAACCTTAAGGATGGTGGTCTACAACACCTCTAGATTGATGGAGAAAACGAAAAGTTTCGTTTTACTATTAAGACCACAGAAATGCGGTAATTCCACTTCACTACCACTAACTACTAGTTATTATACTTGTTGATTTTCGCGGCTAAGATTTTCATCCTCTGAGCGAAGCCATACAATAATCGTCCTTATCTACTCTGAGCATTGGATAGCCTCCTGATGATCAAGATTGCTGTTTTGGTTGTCCGTTTCCCTTGTTACTGCTGTGCCTCACTGCACACCTTACATGAGTGCCTTCCACAGTATTAGGGACAGCTGCTGGGCCTCACTGTAGCTACTTCTGGGACGGTTGCCAATCTTCCTCGTATTCCCTCATGACCACAGCGCCAAACCGACTCCCGCCATCAGGCCGAAACGCACAAACATTTCTGACAAAATTGAGACAACCGCTTTCGCGTCAGTTTTGACACCAAGTGAATTTAAACGACAATTACGCTCAAGATGCTTGGTTTTTCGTTCATGGATTGAACAGAAGCAACCAACGATGGTTGCTACTGCCCAATCCATGAAGTCCCCCCCACCACGGAAAGGTAACCAAGCTTCGGGGGGATGGGTGTTTACCCTGACGCCAACGGAGAAACTCAATACAATATTTTTATTATAACTTTCCTTAATCTTGAAAAATGAATTATGTGTCATCCACTACTGGGAGAAAGCCAGACTTCCGCCAGATTAACGTAATCCTTGGCGGGGCGAAACTAAAGTTGTCTTGGTGTTGGTTCCTTAGTGATAACCCAAACACAAACACAAACATACCTCCAGTGTCCACTCTAGGGCCTTGTTCTCCTGCAGCACCAGCAGGAAGAAAGAACTCAGGTTCCTCACCAACTGAATCTTTTGGCACGGGGAGCGTGAGTCATCTCGACACGCCTTTTAACGCCCGTACGAGGTGCGGAGTGTAGTCGGTCTGTAACGTAGGACATGTCATGTGTTATTGGTCCCAGTCGGTCTAGAACGCTGGGCCTGACATGTGTTGGGGGACCAAGTCGGTCTTGAATGGTGGGCCTGACGTGTGTTGGGGGACCAAGTCGGTCTTGAATGGTGGGCCTGACAGGTCTTGAGACCTGCCATGTCTCCCTGAAGGTGGGCCTGACAAGCGTGGTGGGCTGCATTTCCTCATGGATGGTGGGTCTGGTAGGGAGTGTGGGCTGCAGTGCCACTTGAGTGGGCGAGGTCACTTGGTCAGCATCAGTGGGACGGTGAGGTTTCACTTTTGCACAGCGACCGTTGACGGAAAGTGGTGTCACGTCGGCAAGAAGTGCCTTCTTGTAGGAGGCATAGCAGGAGTACTGGATGACGGCAATCCCGCGGTGGTTCTCGTAAGTCGTGTAGGACTGCATGTCGAAGCGAACGATGTCGCCGAACTGCTTGAAGAATTCCCAGACGTTCGTCCTTGAGATTTTGTATGGAACGTTGACGACCCTGATGGTATACCTCTGCAGGACGGTTTTGAGAACCCCTTGCAACTGGTCGTTGGTGGGCACGATGACATGTATGTCGTCATCATCGCAGCCCAACTCATCTATATGTGGGAGTCGGGTCTCGTGTGGTGGACGGTCCAGCAAATCCTCCTCATCGTGGAAAGGCAGGTAGGCCTGGTCAAGGAGGGCGACCCAGAGCACCTGCTGCTGCTCGACCACCTCCACAACTGAGCTTTTTGCAAAATCTTCCATGTTGAAGATACTAAGATTACGTTGTGCACTTTACGAAGTAACCTCGGTTATCCTTGTACGTCTACAAATATAGTGAGTCTATATTGATATGGAAAAATATAGTAAGGTACCCCCATGCTCTAATATCCCACATAGAAATAAAAGCATAGTCGACTTCGGCGATTTTGAATGCAGAGACCATCTAAAATATTGTAGATGGGTTAATGGTTGTTACATGGTGACCAGGGGTACAGGTGGATGGGACAGACTGGATATAGTGAAGATCGATAGATGGGATAGACAGGGTATAGTGAACATCCTTTGATGGGACAGACTGGGTACAGTGAAGATTGATAGATGGGACAGACAGGGTATAGTGAATATCCATAGATGGGAGAGACAGGGTGTAGTGAAGATGCATACATGGGACTGACAGGGTACAGTGAAGATTCGTAGATGGGACAGACAGGGTATAGTGAAGATCCATAGATGGGACAGACAGGGTATAGTGAAGATTGATAGATGGGACAGGCTGGGTATAGTGAAGATCCATAGATGGGACAGATGGTATAGTGAAGATGTGCAGATGGGACACACATTATAATGAATTGATTGATGGGACAGACAGGGTATAGTGAAGATCCATAGATGGGACAGGCTGGGTGCTGGGTATAGCGAAGATCCATAGATGGGACAGAGGTTATAGTGAAGATGTGTAGACAGGACACACATTACAATGAATTGATTGATGGGACAGACAGGGTATAGTGAAGATTGATAGATGGGACAGGCTGGGTATAGTGAAGATCCATAGTTGGGAGAGAGGGCATAGTGAAGATGTGTAGATGGGTCACACATTATAATGAATTGATTGATGGGACAGACAGGGTATAGTGAAGATCGACAGACGGGACAGACAGGGTATAGAGAAGATCCATAGATGGGACAGGCTGGGTATAGTGAAGATCGATAGATAGGACAGACAAGGTATCGTGAAGATCGATAGATGGGACAGACAGGGTATAGTGAAGATCGATAGATGGTGGCAGACAGGGTATAGTGAAGATCGATAGATGGGGACAGACAGTGTATAATGAAAATAAATAGATGGGACAGATTGGTTATAGTGATCGATAGATGGGACAGACTGGTTATATTGGCGATCGATAGATGGAAATGTTGGCACAAACAAACAATAGCCAGGTGGTCCTGAGTAGCAGATCTCTGTTACTTGCAGGCCAGAACTTAATGATGGTGAGAGATAATGGTGTCTCCCTCTGTAGTGAACATGATATTGAGAGATAATGGTGTCTCCCTCTGTAGTGAACATGATGGTGAGAGATAATGGTGTCTCCCTCTGTATTGAACATGATGGTGAGAGATACTGGTGTCTCCCTCTGTAGTAAACATGATGGTGAGAGATAATGGTGTCTCCCTCTATAGTGAACATGACGGTGAGAGATAATGGTGTCTCTGCAGTGAACATGATGGTGAGAGATAATGGTGTCTCTCTCTGTAGTGAACATGACGGTGAGAGATAATGGTGTCTATGATTCGGTACTTAGAACTCACATGAGATTAATCAGATATATGATTATGAGCAGAAAAAGATGTTATCTATGTGTGATATGTAAGAGGAGGAAAACTACTCCCACACATCACATTTTACACACATTTCCACAGGACAAAGAAAGGTAAGGGGTATTGTTGTGCTGGAATTGGTAAGACATTCATAAATATAAACGTATGATGGGATAAATCTAAGACAAGTAGATAACAAACAACCACATTTTTCTACAAACTCAACAAAGACAAAGGCGAATTTTTTACATATCAAGAAGTACATACCATATTTCCCCAATACCTACAGTTTTGTAATTAAAGAAAAAAATATTCTTGAGCTTACTTAATGACGAGTCACTTATGCTAGTTAACTTTGTTTTCAAGCTCATTATTGTTAGAGTTTTTCCCATCATCTCTTATCTGCATAATCACTTCATCAGGATAATTAGGCTTACGTGGACCAATTACAGGATATGTATGTAAATATGTTGCTTTAATGTTAAAGAATGAAATATGTCCTGGTTGATATGGCATGATTGTTGATGAAACCGTCCAGTTGATTTGGTCCCTAACATTGTGTTTAATGTTACCTACATATGTTATTGCTCATAGTTGTCTCAAGTCGTCCGTACAATAATTCATCCTTGGGAAAAACATAAAAAAAAACAAGTTTTAGATTATTTTCTTTTTTTAAACCGAAAACTCACTGTAAAGTTTTCGTCAACAAACAGACAGCCAGACAATGCAAGGGTAATTAGTACCACCAGCTGTTGACAACGCGCACAATTAAAGCAGTCATTGCTCACGCGAGATTACTCCTGCTTTCCTGTCTTTCTTATATAGTCTTTGTATCGCTACACACAAACACACACACACACACACACACACACACACACACACACACACACACACACACACGCACACACACACACACACATATACACACACACCATCACTGATGTCATTATGTTTCCAGTACAAGCTACATTACACTCTCCACAAGAGGTAATTCTGCCCAGCGTACACCCTCTATCGTATCCTGCCATCTTCACTATATTGATGTTTCATCTTCACAACACTAGTGCTTCAACTTCACTCTGTTAATCTATCATCTAGGATATTAAATCAATGAGGAAACGCTAGTCTACTATATTTTTGTGTGGCTTCACTATATTTTTGCAAGTGCTGGTCTATGAAAGTTTACTTCGTCAAGTAAATCACTCATCTCACCAGATCGCAGAAATGACTCACGTCCGCGCTGCCCATCGGTACCCTGGCAAGGAATCCTTCCTTGAATTTTTCGAGGCTCACATCCAGCAAACCGGGGCTGTTAAAGATTGTATAAGCCGAACTGAGCTATATTTGCGATACTGTGAATTCTGCGAAGGGTTCGGGTACGAGAAAGCTGCCGTCCTGAACGTCGGCAGAACACTGGGACGGTGGGGCATCAAGGCAGATCGCAGACTTGGAGGACGCAACGGCCGCCACCAGGAGTACGCCTACACCAGAATTGCCTGGTTGTCCGGCAGTGAGGGCCTGGCCCAGGGAGGAAAGCGGTGCCTTCCAGAATGCCAAAGGCCTTCCAGGAAGAGATCACGTCTGGATATCGAACCCGTGCACGAGAGAGTAGTGGTGAAGATCCAGACTCGGCATCAAGATGATGATGACCTGTGCAAAGGCGGACCCAGCGAGGAAACTGGTGTAGTTGACACAGGAGCAGCCGCCATCCCCATCAATGTTTCTTTGGCTCCACCAAACAACGGGGCAAAGTGATGCCTACCACTGAATTGGTGACCTTGATCCCCTACTTCTATGAGGATGAATCAGGCTTGGTGGATCCCGACGTACTCGTACTGGTCGTCGATGAAGACCCTGATGTGTCCGTCACTGCGACTGGAGGATCAGCAGCACCTGCAGCAGCAGCCGACCCTAAAGCTGAAGCTGCCGTGTTGAAGATTAAAGTCCACACCACCAACATTCATCCCTGAAATTCCTTGAACCTTAAGTTCCCGTCCCTGAGATTGGAGAAGCTGCTCCTCCTCCAGCAGTCGACCCTGTTATACCCGGTCCTCAGAAGACACTTCCTATGGCAAAAGTTCTCATTCAGTTGCAAATTATTGACAAACTATTGTACGGATGAAGCGGTTACCATAAAGGATCAAATCGTTAGGAAAAGTTCCTAACATTTATGAGTCCCATCCATAGGGATGAAAAAAAAAATAAGAAAAATACATCCATTCTGTTGGGTGCCATAAACATGGCACAAATGGACCCTAAGTCGAACTGCTGACCTCCTAGTGGTAGGGTCCGGGCAACTTTGAGGGAACATTAACCTTCAAAGGCTAACAGCAGTCGCACAAAAACAATAAAGATTAATCATTATTAGTCATTTACAATAATCATAGACGATGGTTATAGCCTCGCCCATTTATCATCTCATTCGCTGTGAGCGAAATCATAGGCGACTCTGATTGCACCTACATCTATCAGTTTACCTATTTATATAACCTTTTATCTGTCTATCGTCCCTGTTCGATGATTTTCTGTATCATGTAAATCTCAGCCATTGAAATGTCCTGAGATCAATGTCGAAGAAGTGAACAAAAGAATTCTAGCTTGGACTGAAATACTTAGCCCCGTTTTTGCACATTTTCTCACCATTTATCCACCATTCATTCCTCTTAAGGATCTACGAACTATCTTCAGAGATGTATTACAAATATATGAAACATGTCACCAACTCACTGTTTTGTTCATATTTCTTGCTATATTACATCTGTCAGTTTCTAAATGCAATCATCGGATGATTATGGCTGTGTCTACACACTCCCACCATCTGGCCAACCTTGTACATATGATCATTTAAACTCTGACATTTTAACAAATTGTGTCAAAATGACTCCATGAAACGCGAACTTAAAATTCATCCATTTAACTCCCTCATTCATTAACGAACATTTAAACATCATCATTTGAACGTAAATCTTCCAGCTGCATTATGACAACAAAGTCCTTTTAGATACGTCATTAGGTTTGGTTAGGTTAGGTTAGGTTAGGTTAGGTTAGGTTAATTAACCTCGTCAATTAAACACTTTAATACTACCATGCAACAGTGAACTTTTACACACCGTCATATTGCAGCTGTTGTATGAAATGCTTCACATAACTAAAGAATTTTAAAGTGAATTATTTTAACGATATTCTTGGAATTCTGCACTTTAATATGAACCTTTAAATTCTGACTGTAGAGGTACACATGACCTGTAAATTCCAGCAGATTAATGGAAGTCTGTACAATTAATCTAACTCTGCCACTGAACGCGAACTTTTAAATTTAGCTGGGCGGCCTTTTATTCCCTGGCTGCCATTCATACTTTGTTCTAAAATTTTAAACTGTGTGTTTATATCGTTCTCATTCACTCTTAATTTCGATCGTCTCTGATATTTCATTCGTAAAATTTGTTCATGTTCCCATATTGCTTTACTTTAGGTTTATGGTTAAACCTAACGAATCTACAGTGTCTACAGTGACGGAGCCACCTGTATGTTGTACCAGACAACCAGTAATGTATGGTGACTGACGTCTACAGTGACGGAGCCACCTGTATGTTGTACCAGACAACCAGTAATGTATGGTGACTGACGTCTACAGTGACGGTGCCACCTGTATGTTGTACCAGACAACCAATAATGTATGGTGACTGACGTCTACAGTGACGGAGCCACCTGTATGTTGTACCAGACAACCAGTAATGTATGGTGACTGACGTCTACAGTGACGGAGCCACCTGTATGTTGTACCAGACAACCAGTAATGTATGGTGACTGACGTCTACAGTGACGAGGCCACCTGTATGTTGTACCAGACAACCAGTAATGTATGGTGACTGACGTCTACAGTGACGGAGCCACCTGTATGTTGTACCAGACAACCAGTAATGTATGGTGACTGACGTCTACAGTGACGAAGCCACCTATATGTTGTACCAGACAACCAGTAATGTATGGTGACTGACGTCTACAGTGACGGAGCCACCTGTATGTTGTACCAGACAACCAGTAATGTATGGTGACTGACGTCTACAGTGACGGAGCCACCTGTATGTTGTACCAGACAACCAGTAATGTATGGTGACTGACGTCTACAGTGACGGAGCCACCTGTATGTTGTACAGTCGTTGATTAAAGTCTAGAAGGTTTGTTGCCGAGCTCACGCCTCTCGCATTCGAATCATGATGGTATCGGAACTCTTGTGAATCATGATGGTATGGGAACTGCTATGAATCATGATGGTATCGGAACTCTTGTGAATCATGATGGTATGGGAACTGCTATGAATCATGATGGTATCGGAACCGTTATGACTCATGATGGTATAGGAACCGTTATGAATCATGATGGTATGGGAACCGTTGTGAATCATGATGGTATGGGAACCGTTATGAATCATGATGGTATGGGAACCATTGTGAATCATGATGGCATCGGAACCGTTATGAATCATGATGGTATGGGAACCGTTATGAATCATGATGGTATAGGAACCGTTATGAATCATGATGGTATAGGAACCGTTATGAATCATGATGGTATGGGAACCGTTGTGAATCATGATGGTATGGGAACCGTTATGAATCATGATGGTATGGGAACCGTTATGAATCATGATGGTATGGGAACCGTTATGAATCATGATGGTATGGGAACCGTTATGAATCATGATGGTATGGGAACCGTTATGAATCATGATGGTATGGGAACCGTTATGAATCATGATGGTATGGGAACCGTTATGAATCATGATGGTATGGGAACCGTTATGAATCATGATGGTATGGGAACCGTTATGAATCATGATGGTATGGGAACCGTTATGAATCATGATGGTATGGGAACCGTTATGAATCATGATGGTATGGGAACCGTTATGAATCATGATGGTATGGGAACCGTTGTGAATCATGATGGTATGGGAACCGTTATGAATCATGATGGTATGGGAACCGTTATGAATCATGATGGTATGGGAACCGTTGTGAATCATGATGGTATCGGAACCGTTATGAATCATGATGGTATGGGAACCGTTATGAATCATGATGGTATGGGAACCGTTATGAATCATGATGGTATGGGAACCGTTATGAATCATGATGGTATGGGAACCGTTGTGAATCATGATGGTATCGGAACCGTTATGAATCATGATGGTATGGGAACCGTTATGAATCATGATGGTATGGGAACCGTTGTGAATCATGATGGTATGGGAACCGTTGTGAATCTCGTACCTATGATTCATAGTGAGTGAACCCAGGTGCCTTGGTGTGGTAACATAGCTGTTCTGGTGAGGGTGGAGGTGACGGCTACGGACTTACCAGTGAATTATCATCCATGGCATTATTTTGGACGGGTTTAATGACGTTTTGTCACACCTGCCACACTTGTTTAGTGTTAATTCTCATTTATTTCACGATTTTGGGTTGTTTCCAGCCTATCTATTTTCCAGATTATATTGCTATAATGGCCACTACCTGGACACAGAGTGTCACATAATGAAATAATTATTTAGGGTTAGATTAAGAACAGAGAAACTTGGCAACTTGAGCTTGAACAGTTATGTGCTACTCTGCCGCCCGCAGTCATGTTGGCAACGCTGGTCAGTCGTGATGGCTTAGTCCCGGCGACTCCACTTCCCCCCTGGCCGTCTGGGGGCGCTCCAATCTGGACTTTTTTTCGCTCTGGATATTTCTTTTTGTCTCCTACTTGTTATCTTAAATAATCAACATAATGTAGATGTTCACCGCAATATAATGATACTGTGTACGCAGAGATATAAAACTGATACAGTATCGATTTAAATTTTAACGATAAAATTGGCGGTCAAAATAGCAACAACCAATGAGGTGTGCGTGTCAGGTAGGAGGGAAGTGGAGTGGGCCGGTTATGGTAGTAGTGTTGCCAAGATGACTGCGGTATAGCTATAGGTAATGATAGACTTTACGTTTGTCTTACACAACAACACAGAGCCGGGCCCCCGGGGAACTGAGTGAGTCTTTACCTTTCCAAGGTTTCTGGAATCGAGACTAAACACTGGAGACTGAGTTTATATCCCTCATACATCAGTATTATAAGGATCCGTTATACTGCTTCCAGCAATTAGAGAGAGAGAGAGAGAGAGAGAGAGAGAGAGAGAGAGAGAGAGAGAGACTGATGGGGTTGTGTGATGTAGAATAACCATACAGGACGAACAGGAACATTAGTTTATTGCAGTAACATGACAAATTAACCTTAATTACATTTAATGTGACCTTCATCCCCCAGCCACGGCCATCAACAACTTGGTGAATCCTTGTGGCAACACAATGGACGAAGTTTGTGCATAAAGAGAAGAAAGACACAACAATACCAGGCATTAGAAGCCTGCCATATGTAGGATAACCAGACTTACATTCCCTCGAAGGCCACACAATGAGGGCTCATGTGATACAGGTTTAGAAAAGCAGGTTTGTTGATTGATACAGACCAGACCTTAGATTTTAGCCTGACAACAATGAACCTTTATTACCATGAATTTCCATATGACAACAAACAAACAGAGAAAAAAAGATCAATACCTGGCCATAGATATATGTCTCAAGATATCTTGCTATATATAAAGACTGTAAAGATCAATATATGACCATAGATATGTCTCAAGATATCTTGCTATATATAAAGACTGTAAAGATCAATATATGACCATAGATATGTCTCAAGATATCTTGCTATATATAAAGGCTGTAAAGATCAATATATGACCATAGATGTGTCTCAATATATCTTGCTATATATAAAGACTGTAAAGATCAATATCTGACCATAGATATGTCTCAAGATATCTTGCTATATATAAAGACTGTAAAGATCAATATATGACTATAGATGTGTCTCAATATATCTTGCTATATATAAAGACTGTAAAGATCAATTTATGACCATAGATATGTCTCAAGATATCTTGCTATATATAAAGACTGTAAAGATCAATTTATGACCATAGATATGTCTCAAGATATCTTGCTATATATAAAGACTGTAAAGATCAATATATGACCATAGATATGTCTCAAGATATCTTGCTATATATAAAGACTGTAAAGATCAATATCTGACCATAGATATGTCTCAAGATATCTTGCTATATATAAAGACTGTAAAGAGAATCAGAGATAAAACAGAAGTAATGAAAAGTAGATTACTTGTGTTGATGGTAAGGACAAGTAGGGACTTCATGACAACATGATGAAGGTACTGTAACAACCAATGATTTCTAATATTTTTATGATTAAATAAAACTAATATGTATTTGTCTTAGTTAACTGGGTTGACTATTGGGGTTGATTTATAAATTTTGCACAATTATATCAGTCAGAGTTAACCAAACCTCTGGTGGACCATTGCGGTGTGTAGGAAGCAATTTCTTCCTCATCCAAAACATTAATGATGAAGAGGTAGTTCTTGGCTATTATAGTGAACAACCGAAAATAATGGCAAGTCACTTGTTCAAGCAGGAGTCTGGCATCTACGTCAGGTACTCAGTATAAATCATCATTGATTTTAATCTTTGCACACATATTTACAATCAATTCTGATTATTTCATTTTGCGTAGGTCATGAAAAATCCATGTTCCCACCATATTGTTCAGATGTGACTGTTGCTCTGCTGTTATAAGAACTGCCTCACATATGCACAAGTGGAGTGAGTGGATGATATCTGGACGTCACAGAGAATTTAAGGATAATACACAAAACTATTCTTCCAGCATCTTCATCTGAAATCTAACACTGAAGCCAAGTACTTGTGGGAAACACATTATGACGGATCTTCTGTTATTTGTTTAGCTTCTTCTTTCCTTCTCTTTCCCTTTCCATCTTCCTTTGTGTCTTTTCTGACCCCTGATACATCTTCATTAATCACAGTCTCTCTCTCTCTCCTCTCTCTCTTCTCTCTCTCTCTCTCTCTCTCTCTCTCTCTCTCTCTCTCTCTCTCTCTCTCTCTCCTCTCTCCACTTCTCACATAACATGACAAGACGTAACTCACGCATTAGTTCTTCATAACTCTGGATTTTCCAGCAGTGATCGCTAGCTACGCGTTATCTTTGCTGCATTCTGGTCAAATCTTGCCAACACTCGTCAGCCTCAAGACAAAACACAATTAAACCTTTATTAATCATCGTTAAAGGAAGTGAAAACTCGACCTACACCTAGGAAAATCACTGACTAATATTCATTTTATCAAGCCTCAGTTGCCATACTCAGGTGTCTCCAGCTCCTGCCTCAGTTGCCATATCCAGATGTGTCGGCTGCTGCATCAGTTGCCATATCCAGGTGTGTCAGCTGCTGCCTCAGTTGGCAGGTGTTCTCAGCAGATGAGGTCACGCCGGAGAGAGACTGAGCCAAGACAATTTAGGAATGTTGTGTTTACTACAAAGCAACATGAAGCACTTCTGTAGAACTCAAGCTACCAAGGTTAGTCATCATTCATATTTTCCTTATTGCATCAACATAATTATACATTTTTGCTAAAACCTTTTATGGATATTTTATTATATTTTCACACCACATGTCTAAGTGCTACGTAATAGGTGACTGTTATTAATTATACAATTAAATAATAACTGTTTATGACATAATATCAATATAAGGTACTTACTTAACATACAGAACTAACATACACTTTATATTTTTGGATAAGTGTGTTATTGTCATTCCCAATTTGATGTGCAATCATTTCGTCCAGTATATACAACCTGGGGTTATGTTCTCCAGCAGTCATACACGGACGGTGGTGTGATGTGTGGCTTCACGTGTCTGGCTGCTACACACACAACATGGCCAATCCTTCTGCATGTCTTCTGCTGGTATTTGTATATCTATAAAGACAGTCTTAATGGTGCTGGACTTAGGCGTAATAATCATAGCTAGGCTCCCGTTACTATATGTATTCCTTTTATAATAAACAAAATAAGAAATATAGGAGAATGTTCGTGACCGGTGTTGGGAGGAGACCATATACTGTTCACCAGCCTTACGTATACAAGAGGTGTGGGAGTGGGTCGTCAACACAGCTCAGTAAGACACCAACAGTGGCAGTTAATTGTCAGCAGCGTTTCAAGTGACCAGTTGCAAGGTGTGGTAATGGTGGTCAGGAAGGCTGTTCCTTGTAGCTCGCTAGTTAGCCCAGAGTTGAACGAGGCGGAGCTCAGTAGTGTACCTTTGTCGTGTGTAATGACTGGATCATCTCTGCCACGTGAAGCAATCTACTAATCAACAGTTATGGAGTCAGGATTCATATATGACAACAAATAGTTAGATAGATTGTTGTTGTTAGATTGGGTAGGTGTCCGCCTGACATGGGCCCTTGTCTTACGACAGCCCGTTCTTAGAAGTCTGTTTACTGTACAGTTATGTTATTGTTAGAGTCACCAGCAGGTCTCCTCGTAGCAGTTATCTACTGTCGTTGTCACACTAGTGAGGTCTTCACCTACCTGTTGTTTGTTGTCGTTGTTAGATTTTCTAGGTTTACGTCCTACATCTAGAGTGTGGACGGCCCCTTCTCTGATCTAGTTTAACAGGTCATTTCTTGTTTACAGATTCGTCAGGTCCTTGCCTGGCTCGGGCCCTTATCATACGGGCTCTGTAACACGTATGTTTTATATTCTCTGAATTTACAGCTATCAACAAGTAAAGTTCGTTAACCAGAATGTGTACCGTACGGAAAAGCAAACAAATAACAAAATATGCAACATGATAACAGTCGATATTAGCCATCAGCAGGTAAGGTCATCAAGCCGCACCATACATACGTCAGACAGTAACATCAGTTGTATAACAGGATGTATATATGTTGTTGGATTGAAGGGCTATCACCTAAAGGTCATGAAGCCAGAATGTGAACCATAAGTTCAACATAAAATGATCGTCCAGGTCCAGCAGGTAGCTGCATATGAAGCTATGAATGTCTGTCTTGATTACTGACGACGTAGAGGGAAGGGTTTGGGTAGGAAAGGAAATCGGGAGGAGTATTTTGAGGGGTTCTCGGGAGTGTGATGAGTAGGGACACAAAAATAGTCCTTCTCAGGAGGAGGGTAACAGGTCCTGAGGCTCAGCCCAGGTGATGGTGTGAGCAGTACACACATCACCAGCACACCTTTGATGGCGCTCCTACACCTTCGTGGATGCTGCACTCTACACAGGAGCAGGGGATGATGGCACATATCTATGAAGCGAAAAGGTTTTCGATGAGACTGTGCTATTTCTTCCCTTCCCTGGTCGATGATACAGCCTTTCCCCAAGGTTACTTGTCATTCCTGGTGTAACGACTTATGGGTTGAGTCCGGTAACACCTTTTGAATAATAGTATGGAACAGAGTGGAGTGACCAAGATGAACAGCGTGTTCTGCACCTCAACTGATTAATTATATGATAAGAATTAAGAGAATTACACACCATAAATGTCACTTGCAAGGATCAAGCCAGAGATGAAGCATAGATAACTAGAAGGGTTAAGGAAACAAAAATTGTAAAATACCTTTACCCGGGATCAGTAGCACCTGTGGCAATGGACACACCTTCGTAATGCTTGATCACTTACAAGCGACAAACTATGATACGTAAACCTTAGGTACTGTTCGTCAGGAGAACAATTTACAAATATTCATAAAAGACATATATATGTTAGATATATCTTTATCCGAGACGTGTAACACTTGTGTGGATAGACACAGCTTTGTAATGCATGATCCATTACACGAAATGAACTTCACTAACGAAGAGTTATACAACGCGTCGTTGAAGAACATTAATCAAATACCTATACTGAATTTTTATGTTACGTAAAAGATATTTCTTGATAGTAGTAAACACAAGAAATGGTGACGAAAGAAAAGTGATGTAGAGGTAAATATTTTGTTAAGAAATGAATTGCTCCTGCCTTAAACTAGCTCCTTGCAATGGATTTTGTTTTAGATACCCACAGTAAGATATATTTTGTGATTAATCACTATAAATGTTTATGTTTAACAGATCTTTTATTTCTTATAGTATTTCACTTATACTATTTCAGGTTTAAGAACCTGGGTTCTGAACAACCATTATAATGCAACACCATACATATTTATCATAAATAAATCATTTATCACAATAACCATTATGTTTGTACCAGATTCTTTAAGTCCTCAATCACTTTTGTTAATATATAAGGCATTTTTCCGCCACATTTCAATACATAACATATATCTACACGTGTGGAAATATATGTATATGTTTTTATAAATTTTTCTTTGGCTTTTATAATCAAGGTGTAAGATATCCTTCTGAAGATAATACTAGATAATATTATAGGTTATGTGTGTGTGTGTGTGTGTGTGTGTGTGTGTGTGTGTGTGTGTGTGTGTGTGTGTGTGTGTGTTGGAGCACATAGGAGTGAAAACATATTTTACACTTACAAGGTTAAGAGACGGGGCAACACGAGTGTACAAATCCTTTCTCAAAAGACTCACGTGATAATGATTAAAGTAGTATACACACACAAACACACACACACACACACACACGCACACACACACACACACACACGCACACGCACAAACACACACACACACACACACACACACACACACACACACACACACAGAGCGGCGCTTTCAATTTTTGATGTAGATTGATTTCCTATCTTAGTTTCGTCTACGGAATTCTACATCTTCAGTTCAGCACACCATTGTGGTAATGAAGGGAAAGTCACCACATTTACAAGCCGAGTGCACGTAGCTTATCCCACCTCGTTAGAGAGAAAACTTACCTGTATTTGTATTAATGAACGGGCACAGAGAAGACAAAATTTTATTACACATTTATTATACAACTATATAATTTATATTATATACATTACCACATTTCCTGCACTTTCCATCACAAATTTGCTGAGGTCATAACCTTGTAGTTACCATTACCTTACAACCTTAAGGATGGTGGTCTACAACACCTCTAGATTGATGGAGAAAACGAAAAGTTTCGTTTTACTATTAAGACCACAGAAATGCGGTAATTCCACTTCACTACCACTAACTACTAGTTATTTTACTTGTTGATTTTCACGGCTAAGATTTTCATCCTCTGAGCGAAGCCATACAATAATCGTCCTTATCTACTCTGAGCATTGGATAGCCTCCTGATGATCAAGGTTGCTGTTTTGGTTGTCCGTTTCCCTTGTTACTGGTGCGCCTCACTGCACACCTTACATGAGTGCCTTCCACAGTAATAGGGACAGCTGCTGGGCCTCACTGTAGCTACTTCTGGGACGGTTGCCAATCTTCCTCGTATTCCCTCATGACCACAGCGCCAAACCGACTCCCGCCATCAGGCCGAAACGCACAAACATTTCTGACAAAATTGAGACAACCACTTTCGCGTCAGTTTTGACACCAAGTGAATTTCTACGACAATTACGTTCAAGATGCTTGGTTTTTCGTTCATGGATTGAACAGAAGCAACCAACGATGGTTGCTACTGCCCAATCCATGAAGTCCCCCCCACCACGGAAAGGTAACCAAGCTTCGGGGGGGATGGGTGTTTACCCTGACGCCAACGGAGAAACTCAATATTAGTGCAGAGATCTTTTCCTCAATAAAGAAAGTGTAGCCGGACTCCGCCCTCATGAGGTTACTGCACGACAGCAAAGATCACCCTTTGGTAGGCTGTGCTATAGGCAGCACAGCTCCGTCAAAGATCTCACTCCATAAGTGAACTTATATAGATTCCTTTTTTAACATTTTGTCTTGTTTATAAGGAACTCATCAGTTCTTCTCCAGTGAAAGCAAAAACTTATCGAGAAATTCATTTGCTTCCTCAATATCAGGATCTTGTGGCTCTGTGTGTGGGACGGGGCTGGTGGGCTGTGTGTCTGGCTGTGTCTGGGGAGCGGGGCTGGTGGTCTCTGTGACTTGCTGTGTCTGGGGAGCGGGGTTGGTGGTCTCTATGACTGGCTGTGTCTGGGGAGCGGGGCTGGTGGTCTCTGTGACTTGTTGTGTCTGGGAAGCGGGGCTGGTGGTCTCTGTGACTGGCTGTGTCTGGAGATCAGGGGAAGTCTTGGGCATAAATTTCAATATACTGTGAGCGATATCGTCTCTCAACCGATTCCTCTCGATCTTCTCTTGCACGGCCTTCATGATACGTTTGGGCGGCTTTCTCCATTTTCTTTGCATTTCAGTTGGTGATCCTGCGCCATCGAGCCACATGATACCAGAATAGTATCGTTCCTGTTTGCCAACGGGTCCAATCTTGGTGTCACACATGATGCCGAGTGAACCCAAATGGCGGCCGATGTTTACGTTGGAAGCCACGGGCTCGTTATGTATCTTGCAGTAACTTTCAGACCGTTGCTGCAGCTCTTTCCTGCTGATAAGCTACCGCTTCATAGTAATAGTCTTTCCCTTCATTTGAACGAAGGTATTCATGAAACTAACAAAGTAAGCCTTTCCTTTGTAATCCCGTTTGTAGTAACAGAAAGCCATTGAAGACGTGGATTGGTTCAGGCGAAGTTACACAGACTAACAAGATAGTCCTATAATCAATGGTCCTGTATCAGCACTGAACTCGAGATACGTCAGAACGACAATTTGAACCCAGGGCTGGAGGGCCAATTGATGATATTCTCACGTCTTGCTCAACCAAGTAACCTCGGTTAGACCTTGTTTATATTTAAATATAGTAAAGCTAATATAGTGAAGTTTGATGATTCTATTCATATGTAAGTTGCAATGTAGTTTTTATATATATATATATATATATATATATATAATATATATATATATATAATATATATATATATATATATATATATATATATATATATATATATATATATATATATATATATATAATATATATATATATATATATATATAATATATATATATAATATTTTCAATGATGGATGGAACTTGGCTCTTAAGGTGATTTTGTTGTTGGAGTGGGACCTCCAGCCATTCTGTCCACCTTTTCCCTTTCTAGACATGTGGTGGTGCATTGGGTAGTGTGGCAACCTTCGTCTTCATCTTTTTGGGTGCAGGCTTGCAAACCTCGTGGAGTAGTTGTGGGGTTTGCTTCTTTGCTGCACCCGACATAGCCATCTGGGCGTAGCTATCTACCCGGGCTGGTGGGTCAGCCAGCATAGCTACACGCTCACTCGGTACCTGGGCTGGTGGACGAGCAGCCTTCCGTTCTTCCATGGCTACAGTCTGCCTAACGACCTGGGGTTGTGGAGCAGCCATCCTTACTACCACCCAGGTTGGTTGGGCAGCCTTCTTTCGTTTCTTTGCTACACCCTTCTGTTTGGGCTGGTTGGGCAACCTTCTTTTTCCTCTTCTTCGATACAACCTGCCAACCGAATTCGTCTGCTGGTGGGTCCGTTTCTTTCATGGATACAACCTTAGTAGCCACTTGGGCTGGCCGGTCAACCTTCGATTGTAGGTAAAAGTATATATATGGAATAATGTGGTTATCATCAGCAGCCAGAGGCCATTCCTCCCTCCTTGCCTGCAGAGTTCTTGATTTTCTGGAAAGTTCTACGAGATTCTGGTAAGATAAATACCATTGAGAGGACGTTGTTAGGGGACAGTCAGGTTCAGTTTAGAGTTGGTTGTGGGATGGTCCTTTTACTGTGTCGTATCAGCCAGATGGGTATTTCTTTTCACAGTTTTCGTTAAAGTTTGTTTTCTAGAAACATAATCTAGAGCACTATTTTCCATATGTTTATCATTTTTGTTGTTATAGTTTCATTATCGTCATTAGTTTTGTTATTGTTGACTTTCAGATATTTGATGTTATGTTTGTGATTGCCGTGGAAGTGTCTGACATCTTGCTAGAAGACTTTCTGGTCACAATATTTCTGCACTGGGGAGTTGATCGTATTCTTTTATTGCAGGTTTTGTTATCATCTTGCTTTACATTAAGGTCTACTGGAGGTTTTCCCAATGCTGGTTGAACATATGTCCAGCAACAGGAGATGGCGTAAGATACAGTATTGATGAAACTTATCTATCTATATACCTATCTAAATATCACTCTATCAATCTATCAATCTAACTATCTATCTATCTATCTATCTGTCTATATATCTATCTTTATCTGAAAGTCAACAATAATAAAATCATTGATATATGAAGTATAAGAATGTCCTCTCAATGGCAATTATCTCACCAGAATCTTCTAGAACCTTCCAGAAAACTATGAACTCTGCAGGCAAGGAGGGAGGAATGGTCTCCGGCTATTGATAAAACCATATTATTCCATATATATGTTTATATATACATATTTATGTATATATATGAATGTATATATAACGTACAGAATAATGCGGCCGTCATCAGTA
Source organism: Panulirus ornatus (assembly GCF_036320965.1). Lineage (NCBI taxonomy): Eukaryota > Metazoa > Arthropoda > Malacostraca > Decapoda > Palinuridae > Panulirus > Panulirus ornatus. The sequence continues at coordinate 4,342,014 of NC_092293.1, forward strand.
TCGAAGAAAACTGAAAAGATGAGGTCCCACCGAGATTCGAACTCGGATTGCTGGATTTAGAGTCCAGAGTGCTAACCCTTACACCATGGGACCTGATAAGAAAAGATGTGATTTCATCTAAATGTTTTACATATAATCAACCAGAGGCCATTCCTCCCTCCCTGCCTGCAGGGTTCAAGGTTTTCTAGAAGGTTCTCGAAGATTCTGGTAAGATCATTACCTTTGAGAGGTCGTCGTTAGGTGACAGTCAGGTTCACTCTATGGTTGGTGTTTGTAGTTGGTTGTCCGAGGATGTTGTTATACTTGATCAATTTTGTAATTGTTGACTTTCAGGTAGGAAGTACTCATTTACGATGCATCCTTGTACTCACAACAACCTTATGAGTCACTTCAAGATTTATCTTCACTACAACTTTATCTTCACTACACCATTAAGGTTGAAGTCAATGGTCACATTCACTACAATCTCAACACGACTGGTCTTATACCTAACCCATATCATCACTACATCCATGTACATGTATTTCTTGCAGAATAACGCAGATATCAATGATTTATGTGAAATTAGACATATACAGTCTTACGTATCTATCGATCTGTCTAATATCTGTTTTTTACCTATCTATCTATCGATCTATCTAGCTCTCTATCTTTTTAAATCAGAAAGTCAACAACAATATCATTAATGATACGTATAACTACGTCCTCTCAATGGCAGTTCCTACCCAGAATCTTCGAGAACCTTCTAGAAAACCTTGAACCCTGCAGGCAGGGAGGGAGGAATGGCCTCTGGTTGATTATATGTAAAACATATAACTGACCTTTTCCATCGGTTTTCATATCTTTAATTACTTACACCAGTTCCAACAGATGGAAAAAATCATTTGAAAAATCGGAAATCATTTGCCTATAAAAAGCATTTTGATCGATCGTACCAAATACTCAATTATTTCTGTACCCGACAAAATATTCAGTCACTCCTATATCCGACATATTTCCTGCTGGCTGGTGCCGTTAAAGTCATATGGTAATTTACCGCAATTAGATTATATATATATTCATCTATATGGAATGGCTCAGCGTGAAGAAACATATATATTTTCACTAAATCCTCCTCTTCACTACACCCCCATCTTCACTACATAGTTCTAACACAACATCTTGACTACACCATTGTATAACCACATTATCATATCATTGTGTTCTTATCTTCACCACAGCCTCGGCAAAATTGATGTTTTCGTTACACATCAGGGTAGATGGCCATCTTTATGATGACAGAGAACACACATAACATATTAAACCACTTATCTTTAGTCACTTTAATCTAATTTCTGCTGATAAAAACGAATTATAATGACAATCCTTGTCTTCTGTGACGGGACATTGTACGGGTGAAGGAAATGTTGTCAGGCACATGTATTAAACTATCAAGAAATAAACTTAACTGTATTAAAGTATTGACTTCACTATATTAGACTTCTCTATATTAAGCTATGCTAGGATATGATCAGTTCCCAGGTTATATAAGGGCGGGAGCCGGGCCGAGAGCATCATTTGAGCTGTGACCTCTGTCGAGTGAACATCTCTGCTCCGCCTTGTAAGCTCCCTCAACCTTTCCTCGAACACCTCAATATAATAATGTTCACCAAGGAGATAGGACGATCCTCCTTTGTCCAGGAGATGGAATTTGAATATGTCCATGTATTTGACAAGGGCTATGGCTGTGTGGACATGGAAGTGGAATACCCAGACGTGGAAGTGATGGATGGAGTGGAATTTGGCTGTGTGGATATGGAGGTGGAATACCTAGACGTTGAAGAGATGGATGGAGTGGAATTGGTGGAATACCCTATCGTGGAAGTTATGGATGGAGTGGAATTTGGCTGTGTGGATATGGAGGTGGAATACCCAGAAGTGGAATTGGAGGAAATGGAATATGGGTGAAGCTGGTATAAACGCCATATGGATTTGGTGAAGGTTGACCTCGTAATGTGTTGACGTAAAATAGGTCAACCACTGTGACCATGTGGCGGGGAGGGCCACATCCACCAACCACGAAGCGAGCCCCTCCACAGAGAAGTATCCTGGCTGCATCCACGTACGAGAACCACCGCGGGATTGCCGTCATCCAGTACCCCTGCTATGCCTCCTACAAGAAGGCACTTCTTGCCGACGTGACACCACTTTCCGTCAACGGTCGCTGTGCAAAAGTGAAACCTCACCGTCCCACTGATGCTGACCAAGTGACCTCGCCCACTCAAGTGGCACTGCAGCCCACACGCCCTACCAGACCCACCATCCATGAGGAAATGCAGCCCACCCCACTTGTCAGGCCCACCATTCAAGACCGAATTGGTCCCCCAACACATGTCAGGCCCAGCGTTCTAGACCGACTGGGACCAATAACACATGACATGTCCTACGTTACAGACCGACTACACTCCGCACCACGTACGGGTGTTAAAAGGCGTGTCGAGATGACACACGTTCCCCGTGCTAAAAGATTCAGTTTGTGAGGAACCGGAGTTCTTTCTTCCTGCTGGTGCTGCAGGAGAACAAGGCCCTAGAGTGGACACTGGAGGTGTGTTTGTGTTTGTGTTTGGGTTATCACTGATGAACCAACACCAAGACAACTATAGTTTCGCCCCGCCAAGGATTACGTTAATCTAGCGGAAGTCTGGCTTTCTCCCAGTAGTGGATGGCACATAATATCTACATAGGGACGTTGAAAAACAAAGAAAGAAAAAAAATGGGAACATTATCCCGCCCAAAAAAAATACATAAATTCACGGGGATAATTTACTTCGTCTTCAAAGAAAAAATGAAACTCTTCCGACGCTACCGTGCCTTCCATAAAGCAACCCTCAAAGAAATCACTTTCTACACAATGTGCAAGGATTCGGTTAGCCAATCTTCATATGGCTGGGGCTATTGTTCCCTCTAATTGATTCATTTTTCAAGATTAAGAAAAGTTATAATAAAAATATTGTATTGAGTTTCTCCGTTGGCGTCAGGGTAAACACCCATCCCCCCCGAAGCTTGGTTACCTTTCCGTGGTGGGGGGGACTTCATGGATTGGGAAGTAGCAACCATCGTTGGTTGCTTCTGTTCAATCCATGAACGAAAAACCAAGCATCTTGAACGTAATTGTCGTATAAATTCACTTGGTGTCAAAACTGACGCGAAAGCGGTTGTCTCAATTTTGTCAGAAATGTTTGTGTGTTTCGGCCTGATGGCGGGAGTTGGTTTGGCGCTGTGGTCATGAGGGAATACGAGGGAGATTGGCAATCGTCTCAGAAGTAGCTACAGTGAGGCCCAGCAGCTGTCCCTAATACTGTGGAAGGCACTCATGTAAGGTGTGCAGTGAGGCACAGCAGTAACAAGGGAAACGGACAACCAAAACAGCAATCTTGATCATCAGGAGGCTATCCAATGCTCAGAGTAGATAAGGACGATTATTGTATGGCTTCGCTCAGAGGATGAAAATTCTAGCAGTGAAAATCAACAAGTAAAATAACTAGTAGTTTGTGGTAGTGAAGTGGAATTACCGCATTTCTGTGGTCTTAATAGTAAAACGAAACTTCGTTTTCTCCATCAATCTAGAGGTGTTGTAGACCACCATCCTTAAGGTTGTAAGGTAATGGTAACTACAAGGTTATGACCTCAGCAAATTTGTGATGGAAAGTGCAGGAAATGTGGTAATGTATACAATATAGATTATATAGTTGTATAATAAATGTTTAATAAAGTTTTGTCTTCTTTGTTCCCGTTCATTAATTCAAATACAAGTAAGTTTTCTCTCTAACGAGGTGGGATAAGCTACCTGCACTCGGCTTATGAATGTAGTGACTTACCCTTCGTTACCACAATGTTGTGCTGAACTGAAGATGTAGAATTCCGTAGACGAAACTAAGATGGGAAATCAATCTACATCAAAAATTGAACGTATGCATCTTTAGATGGACATAAAACAAACGGACGGAGGGGCACACTGGAGCAAATAAATTTCAATATCACCACTCAAAGTAGGCCTTTCAACTAGTTATGACTTTAAAGCAAACTTATTCTAGCCAAGGTTTAGTTAGCATCTAAACTAATCCCCACGACCTTACCTTAAGAAATATTTTCAGAAGGTACTGTCTGAACATATTTCTAAGGTAAGGTCATTTAGGTTTGGTTTAGATACTACCCTAACCTAGGTTAGAAAAAGTTTCCTTTGCCTCAGAGCCCCAACTACGTAGACGGTCTACTTTTGATTTTAAACAGTAACAGAAAGGTAATAAAACTGAGAAGAAATGAATAAAAATATGGAATGGGTCAGTTGAAAGTTGAAGTATTTGCTAAATACAGTTTTTGACAGATGCAAATGCATCCTAAGGTCAGTCACTTAAATCACAATGTTGAATATCATTTTAATTGTTGGAACTAGTTACAGGAAGTAAAAATATCAAGCTTAAAGGGATGCCATTACAATAACTTCATATACCTGTATAGGATCTCTTAAACTTCTCTTCCCTAAAGCTGAATGGATTTAAGTCGCTTAATCTGCTGTCTGAATTTGTTTCTCAGACCAGTAATCATCTTTGGAGATTACCTGAGTAATTTCTCCATTCAATGTCTTCCTTTTCAAATTAGTTGACGACCACAGCAGTGCAATATCCAGGCTGGGATGGCTATGTTTTGGGAAGGAGAGAAGTCAGGTTATGCAAGAATGTTAGAAATGGCTTCCATCAGTTTCTACCCTCTAAATTTTTTTGTTATTACAACTTAGAGATTTATGAGTAAATAATACTGAAAGTTGGTTTAAAGTTGCTTGACCCAACATAACGACACCTTGGTAATGGTGACCTGATGAAGGACACTGAACCTAACCTAACCTATATTAACACCTGACTAGTGATTATATGATCAAGGATGCCTTAGCTATCCTAACTTTAACGTTAAGCTCTATCTCAGTTTCCTTAACCTTCATTTTAAGGATAACATCAAAAAGGAAAACTCTTTAACATGGACGATAATATATTCTATGTACTCAAGTGATTAAAGTGGGTGGAGCCGTCCCAACATTACTTAGTAAAAATGGGCCTGGATAAGCAACACAAACGTATTAGGCTTTTATGATTTTTTTTTCTATTTTCTGTTTGATTTTGATGAAGAACAAATTTCATTATTACTTGAAAACTTATTGCCCTCCAGATGTAATCTAATTTACTACTTTCTCAATGGAATAAATACAAAGGTTTTCACCACTATTCAGCATTATATCTTTCTATAATAAGCACCTTTTTTGTACGTATAATCCACTCCTGCCATTCTATTGATATCTGCACACACACACACACACACACACACACACACATATATATATGTATATAACACACACATATATTTTTTTTCTCCCGCGTTTGCGAGGTAGCGCAAGGAAACAGACGAAAGAAATGGCCCAACCCACCCCCATACACATGTATATACATACGTCCACACACGCAAATATACATACCTAACCAGCTTTCCATGGTTTACCCCAGACGCTTCACATGCCCCGATTCAATCCACTGACAGCACGTCAACCCCGGTATATCACATCGCTCCAATTCACTCAATTCCTTGCCCTCCTTTCACCCTCCTGCATGTTCAGGCCCCGATCACACAAAATCTTTTTCACTCCATCTTTCCACCTCCAGTTTGGTCTCCCTCTTCTCCTCGTTCCCTCCACCTCCGACACATATATCCTCTTAGTCAATCTTTCCTCACTCATTCTCTCCATGTGCCCAAACCATTTCAAAACACCCTCTTCTGCTCTCTCAACAACACTCTTTTTATTTCCACGCATCTCTCTTACCCTTACGTTACTTACTCGATCAAACCACCTCACACCACACATTGTCCTCAAACATCTCATTTCCAGCACATCCATCCTCCTGCGCACAACTCTATCCATAGCCCACGCCTCGCAACCATACAACATTGTTGGAACCACTATTCCTTCAAACATACCCATTTTTGCTTTCCGAGATAATGTTCTCGACTTCCACACATTCTTCAAGGCTCACAGAATTTTCGCCCCCTCCCCCACCCTATGATCCACTTCCGCTTCCATGGTTCCATCCGCTGCCAGATCCACTCTCAGATATCTAAAACACTTCACTTCCTCCAGTTTTTCTCCATTCAAACTCACCTCCCAGTTGACTTGACCCTCAACCCTACTGTACCTAATAACCTTGCTCTTATTCACATTTACTCTTAACTTTCTTCTTTCACACACTTTACCAAACTCAGCCACCAGCTCCTGCAGTTTCTCATATGAATCAGCCACCAGCGCTGTATCATCAGCGAACAACAACTGACTCCCTTCCCAAGCTCTCTCATCCCCAACAGACTTCATACTTGCCCCTCTTTCCACAACTCTTGCATTCACCTCCCTAACAACCCCATCCATAAACAAATTAAACAACCATGGAGACATCACACACCCCTGCGGCCAACCTACATTCACTGAGAACCAATCACTTTCCTCTCTTCCTACACGTACACATGCCTTACATCCTCGATAAAAACTTTTCACTGCTTCTAACAACTTGCCTCCCACACCATATATTCTTAATACCTTCCACAGAGCATCTCTATCAACTCTATCATATGTATAAAAGAAAGAGACAGGAGGTCAAGAGAAAGGTGCAAGAGGTGAACAAAAGGGCAAATGAGAGTTGGGGTGAGAGAGTATCATTAAATTTTAGGGAGAATAAAAAGATGTTCTGGAAGGAGGTAAATAAAGTGCGTAAGACAAGGGAGCAAATGGGAACTTCAGTGAAGGGCGCAAATGGGGAGGTGATAACAAGTAGTGGTGATGTGAGAAGGAGATGGAGTGAGTATTTTGAAGGTTTGTTGAATGTGTTTGATGATAGAGTGGCAGATATAGGGTGTTTTGGTCGAGGTGGTGTGCAAAGTGAGAGGGTTAGGGAAAATGATTTGGTAAACAGAGAAGAGGTAGTGAAAGCTTTGCGGAAGATGAAAGCCGGCAAGGCAGCAGGTTTGGATGGTATTGCAGTGGAATTTATTAAAAAAAGGGGTGACTGTATTGTTGACTGGTTGGTAAGGTTATTTAATGTATGTATGACTCATGGTGAGGTGCCTGAGGATTGGCGGAATGCGTGCATAGTGCCATTGTACAAAGGCAAAGGGGATAAGAGTGAGTGCTCAAATTACAGAGGTATAAGTTTGTTGAGTATTCCTGGTAAATTATATGGGAGGGTATTGATTGAGAGGGTGAAGGCATGTACAGAGCATCAGATTGGGGAAGAGCAGTGTGGTTTCAGAAGTGGTAGAGGATGTGTGGATCAGGTGTTTGATTTGAAGAATGTATGTGAGAAATACTTAGAAAAGCAAATGGATTTGTATGTAGCATTTATGGATCTGGAGAAGGCATATGATAGAGTTGATAGAGATGCTCTGTGGAAGGTATTAAGAATATATGGTGTGGGAGGAAAGTTGTTAGAAGCAGTGAAAAGTTTTTATCGAGGATGTAAGGCATGTGTACGTGTAGGAAGAGAGGAAAGTGATTGGTTCTCAGTGAATGTAGGTTTGCGGCAGGGGTGTGATGTCTCCATGGTTGTTTAATTTGTTTATGGATGGGGTTGTTAGGGAGGTAAATGCAAGAGTTTTGGAAAGAGGGGCAAGTATGAAGTCTGTTGGGGATGAGAGAGCTTGGGAAGTGAATCAGTTGTTGTTCGCTTATGATACAGCGCTGTTGGCTGATTCATGTGAGAAACTGCAGAAGCTGGTGACTGAGTTTGGAAAAGTGCGTGGAAGAAGAAAGTTAAGAGTAAATGTGAATAAGAGCAAGGTTATTAGGTACAGTAGGGTTGAGGGTCAAGTCAATTGGGAGGTGAGTTTGAATGGAGAAAAACTGGAGGAAGTGAAGTGTTTTAGATATCTGGGAGTGGATCTGGCAGCGGATGGAACCATGGAAGCGGAAGTGGATCATAGGATGGGGGAGGGGGCGAAAATCCTGGGGGCCTTGAAAAATGTGTGGAAGTCGAGAACATTATCTCGGAAAGCAAAAATGGGTATGTTTGAAGGAATAGTGGTTCCAACAATGTTGTATGGTTGCGAGGCGTGGGCTATGGATAGAGTTGTGGGCAGGAGGATGGATGTGCTGGAAATGAGATGTTTGAGGACAATGTGTGGTGTGAGGTGGTTTGATCGAGTAAGTAACGTAAAGGTAAGAGAGATGTGTGGAAATAAAAAGAGCGTGGTTGAGAGAGCAGAAGAGGGTGTTTTGAAGTGGTTTGGGCACATGGAGAGGATGAGTGAGGAAAGATTGAACAAGAGGATATATGTGTCGGAGGTGGAGGGAACAAGGAGAAGAGGGAGACCAAATTGGAGGTGGAAAGATGGAGTGAAAAAGATTTTGTGTGATCTGGGCCTGAACATGCAGGAGGGTGAAAGGAGGGCAAGGAATAGAGTGAATTGGAGCGATGTGGTATACCGGGGTTGACGTGCTGTCAGTGGATTGAAGCAAGGCATGTGAAGCGTCTGGGGTAAACCATGGAAAGCTGTGTAGGTATGTATATTTGCGTGTGTGGACGTATGTATATACATGTGTATGGGGGGGGGCCATTTCTTTCGTCTGTTTCCTTGCGCTACCTCGCAGACGCGGGAGACAGCGACAAAGTATAATAAAAAGAATAAAAATATATATATATATATATATATATATATATTTTTTCATACTATTCGCCATTTCCCGCGATAGCGAAGAAGCGTTAAAAATAGAGGACTGGGCCTTTGAGGGAATATCCTCACCTGGCCCTCTTCTCTGTTCCTTCTTTTGGAAAATTAAAAAAAAAAAAAAAAAAACGAGAGGGGAGGATTTCCAGCCCCCCCGCTCCCTTCCCTTTTAGTCGCCTTCTACGACATGCAGGGAATACGTGGGAAGTATTCTTTCTCCCCTATCCCCAGGCAATATATATATATATATATATATATAATATATATATATATATAATATATTATATATAATATATTATATATATATATATATATATATATATATATAATATATATATATATATATATATGTATATATATATTTATTATTATTATTATTATTTTGCTTTGTCGCTGTCTATATATATATATATATATATATATAATATATATATATATATATATATATAATATATATAATATATATATATATATATATAAATATATTTATATATATATATATATATATATATATATATATATATATATATATATATATATATATATATATATATATATATAAAATATATTATATATATATATATATATATATATATATATATATATATATATATATATATTTATATATATACATATATATTTTTTTTTTTTTTTTTTTTAGCGCTACCTCGCTAATGCGGGAAATGGCGAATGATATGAAAAAAAAAAATATATATATATATATATATATATATATAATATATATATATACATATATATATATATATATATATATATCCCTGGGATAGGGGAGAAAGAATACTTCCCACGTATTCCCTGCGTGTCGTAGAAGGCGACTAAAAGGGAAGGGAGCGGGGGGGCTGGAAATCTTCCCCTATTTTTTTTCAATTTTCCAAAGGAAGGAACAGAGAAGGGGGCCGGGTGAGGATGTTTCCTCAGAGGCCCAGTCCTCTGTTCTTAACGCTACCTCGCTGAGGCGGGAAATGGCGAATAGTATAAAAGAAAAAAAAAAAAAAAAAAAGGATATATATATATATATATATATATATATATATATATATATATATATATATATATATATATATATATATATATATATATGTATATATATATTTATTATTATTATTATTATTTTGCTTTGTCGCTGTCTCCCGCGTTGGCGAGGTAGCGCAACGAAACAGACGAAAGAATGGCCCAACCCACCCACATACACATGTATATACATACGCGTCCACACACGCAAATATACATACCTATACATAATGTACACATACATATACACACAGAGACATATACATATATACACATGTACATAATTCATACTGTCTGACTTGATCTATTCCCATCGCCACCTCGCCACACATGGAATAACAACCTCCTCCCCCCTCATGTGCGCGAGCTGGCGCTAGGAAAAGACAAGAAAGGCCCCATTCGTTCACACTCAGTCTCTAGCTGTCATGTAATAATGCATCGAAACCACAGCTCCCTTTCCACATCCAGGCCCCACAGAACTTTCCATGGTTTACCCAGGCGCTTCACATGCCCTGGTTCAATCCACTGACAGCAGGTCGATCATGGTATACCACATAGTTCCAATTCACTCTATTCCTTGCACGCCTTTCACCCTCCACAATGTTCAGGCCCCGATCTCTCAAAATCTTTTTCACTCCATCTTTCCACCTCCAATTTGGTCTCCCACTTCTCCTCGTTCCCTCCACCTCTGACACATATATCCTCTTGGTCAATCTTTCCTCACTCATTCTCTCCATGTGACCAAACCATTTCAAAACACCCTCTTCTGCTCTCTCAACCACACTCTTTTTATTTGCACACATCTCCCTTACCCTTACATTGCTTACTCGATCAAACCACCTCACACCACATATTGTCCTCAAACATCTCATTTCCAGCACATCCACCCTCCTGAGCACAACTCTATCCATAGCCTATGCCTCGCAACCATACAACATTGTTGGAACCACTATTCCTTCAAACATACCCACCTTTGTTTTCCGAGATAATGTTCTCGACTTTCACACATTCTTCAAGGCTCCAGAATTTTCGCCCCCTCCCCCACCCTATGATTCACTTCCGCTTCCATGGTTCCATCCGCTGCCAAATCCACTCCCAGATATCTAAAACACTTTACTTCCTCCAGTTTTTCTCTAGTCAAACTTACCTCCCAATTGACTTGACCCTCAACCCTACTGAACCTAATTACCTTACTCTTATTCACATTTACTCTTAACTTTCTTCTTTCACACACTTTACCAAACTCAGTCACCAGCTTCTGCAGTTTCTCACATGAATCAGCCACCAGCGCAGCATCATCAGCGAACAACAACTGAATCACTTCCCAAGCTCTCTCATCCACAACAGACTGCATACTTGCTCCTATTTCCAAAACTCTTGCATTCACCTCCCTAACAACCCCATCCATAAACAAATTTAACAACCATGGAGACGTCACATACCCCTGTCGCAAACCTACATTCACTGAGAACCAATCACTTTCCTCGCTTTCTACACGTACACATGCCTTACATCCTCGATAAAAACTTTTCACTGCTTCTAACAACTTGCCTCCCGCACCATATATTCTTAATACCTAACACAGAGCATCTCTATCAACTCTATCATATGCCTTCTCCAGATCTATAAATGCTACATACAAATCCATTTGCTTTCCTAAGTATTTCTCACATACATTCTTCAAAGCAAACACTTGATCCACACATCCTCTACCACTTCTGAAACCACACTGCTCTTCCCCAATCACATACGCTAAATAGACTCACAGAATTTAGGCTAAATAGACTCAGAAAATTTAAAATTTTAACATAATTAATGAATACAAAAACCTTAATTATCTATTTTCATTATATATGTAAAGTCTGTGGGACTTCTGTCCAGGTACACTGTTTTAGGTGGTGGAAGACTGGTTGTGTGACTGCTGCATTTGTGCCAGTTCAAGAGCATGTTGGTAAGAGGCTTCCAAACCCATTAGCAAATGGACCATAGTGTTTCATGTGAAAGTCTGTTACATTATTAGGGTCTGTAGGAGGAAAGTTCCCGAAGATTTTAAAGGCACTGTTTGTATCAGTGGGAGTGAAGGGTACGTGGGCGATTGTCTCTGAATGGATTTTGGGTATATTTTTCACAACTTTCCTTTTTAAAGGCGAGGTTGGTTTGTGGGTAATTTTTGAGAAGTGTCTCATGAGTATGTTTGTAAGTTCTTTGGGACAATGGATTTTACTGTGATGAGTCAGGTGTGCTTCATGAGTGAGGACTGGTGAGACGAGTGGTGATGTGGGTCTTTCGGTTTACTGTGTTGATGAAGGAGTGCCAGTTATCTGTTTGCCTCTATATGATTAGGTTAATGATAGATTTATTTAAGAATATTGATTTGATCTCTGATTTCTATCAATGGTGAGTGGTTATGTGTAAGGTGGTTTCTTTACTTTACGATGTGTGTAATTTATGGGAGTTGGTAGTAGTTTGTAGGAAGCTAACAACCAGGGAGGTATATTACCAGTACTAACCGCCTGGGTATCTGGAGGGTTAGTGACGCCTGTTTAGTGATCCAGCACTCAGGTGGTCGTCACGTTGCACTCCTCTGACCCAGGTAGCTGTCTTTTGTATTGACTGGGTGAGCTGGATGGAGTGTGCTCAGGATGGGTAAGTGGTCAGAGGATGGTTGCCGTAGCATCCTTCCATGTAATGCTGGTGTGAGCAGAATGTTGTTTCACAAAGTTAGCTGCAGGTGGTGGTGGACTAGGAGTCTGGTTGGTTGGTTGGTTGCATAGGTTAAGTATACTGAGAAGTTACAGTTGAAGAGATTCACCTCAGAGATCATAAGTGTGAAGGCTGAACAAAGTGGACATTCAAATCTTTAATAATGGGAGCATCTTACCGAGGTTCTGCTGTTGGGTAGTGTATCATATGGGGTATGTAGAGTGAGGAGGTATGCAGATGTTGATTATCTTGCACCTAGTACTGTGTTTATAGGATATTGTTGTTGTCTGTGAGCTGTTGTATGGTGTCAGTTGTGTAGAAAATTTTGGTTTGGTGGATAAGTGTTATGAGTACCTACTCCTTGTCTGTTATTTCTTACAGCTGTGAGATCTGGATGTGAGACTAGCTTCTTAGATGAGTTCTACAAGGATACTGCATTCTCTTAATTAGCTGAGAATTTCTGTGTATTTGTTCTTATCATTACTAGCGATGAATTGCAAAATCTTTAGTTTGTCATTGCAGTTCTGTGGCGTAGAATGATCTATTTGTGAAGACTGAAAATGCGCATTCTATAATGCTGTTTATTGGAAATTTGTGCTCGAGGTGAAGGTGTTTGTGACGGAGTGTTGTAAGTTATTTTCTGAATGGCTGCTGTACGTCCAGTGTTCTGAGTAGTCTCCAGTGGATGACAGTGATGTAAAGTGGAGGTGATACCACTGACTGTAGTTAAAGCACAAATTGTAGTAGTGCTTTTTGATATAATTGGCACTATGAACACATGTCATAAGCTGAAATTAGTGGATAGATGACCTGGCCATTACCTCCCTATAGTTAACATATGTGTGAATTCTTCAGGTGCCTGAGTATAACCTTAAATAACACACTGCACAAAAATTAACTTTACACCAGTGAATGAGAGGTCTCAAATTGATCACCTGTTAGCTTTAAAGAGGTTGGTATGTTATCAGATCTTTTAGTCGTTATGTCATTACATTACTTTGAAAGTGAAAATACCATTTTTATACTAGTTTTCTGAAGAGACGTAGTAAGAGCAGCGGTAAAGGGAAAAAAATCTTGTCAATCACACCAATGGGAAAAAGATATTGCTAAGCTCATTAAATGAAAAATAATATTGTTAAGCTTACTAAAGGAAAACAATATTGTTGTTAAGGTTATGGCAGTATAGATTTCCCATATAATATCCTTCATGTCGAAATATACAAGGAGTAGAAATATGGCATTAAATCAATATCCCAACGATGGTCTAATTCAAGAAACAAAACTGATAACTAAAACACACAACACCACAGTGGCAGTCGGTAAGGGAGCTGTGAACATGGTTTAATACAAACATAATGTTATGATCGTAGGAAGACTCTCCATATATAATATATCAAATAAGAAACAAAAATAGCCTCTAACATAGAAGCTAAAGATAACATATGGAACACACAACACTAAAATGTCCAGGACTAGAAATATAATAACCTTAAACACAAAACTGACTGCAATCATGTACATAAACTAATTTACTGGTAAACAATAACACTGAGAGGAATACATATGAAAATTATTGGTTTGATGCAAGGTACAAAAAAAAGGCAACTGGAGGTGTACAGTACATAGCAAAGATAAACAATGAAACAGTTTACATGGATTAGTAATATTACAGCCAATTTTGTTGTCGCTAGACTGGTGAAGCCATAATGCAAGAATAAACTGGAGACCAAATACAAGAATCAAAAGTACATAACGTGTTGTGAAAACTGGTACCAGAATGAAATAATTAAACACAAGAAGATAGATATCAGCATAAAGCATGGAAAATCCATGAAATAAAATTATCAATGGAATAATCATAGTTACACACATATGAATATTTCATGCAGTTTCAAGGAAAAACAAACTAGCTCAACTAAATAATTTAATGTGGCAACATGAGGAAAAGAGAAAAGCTTTGGAAATGATTTACATCTTGTACGACATTTTTCCTTTACAATAAAAGTATTCTCTTAAACAGGGTCATCTTGGGGCTCAGCGAGGCCATTCCTTTCAAATTACAGTCTGCGTACACCATCCAAATATATTAGTTCGAATGGAAAATTTAGGTAGGCTAAACATTAATTGAAAACATCAGGGGAGACCCATTATGAAGAAGAGCAAAGTAACTTGTCACCTTTACCTTATACTGCAGATAATATCTGAAGAATTAATTTCAATGAGTCCTTAACTTTACAGAGATGCAGAAGTGTCTTGTTCCTCTGAAAAATATAAAGAACAAAATGGTAATCAGCAGCGTAGTTACAAGAGGATGGAGGGTAGGCCCCAGGAACCACCGACTGTTTAGGGTTTTTATGATATCCAATTCTGCCTAGCTCCTAGGTTGCCATCCAGTCAATTTGGCCGTGATAATCTTGGCAAATCTATCCCCAAGGGTCCCAAATATCTAAACGCCAGTGGTAAATAGCACCTCGACTTAACTCAAAATATCACATATTGTTTGCTTGACACTTATAGAGCCTAGCTTTCATGTGGTAATCAATAAGATTTGAAAAAGAACTTTGTCTAAATACAACACAAACACTTTAAACAGCTAATGTTAGAAATGAAAAGAAAAGTACTAATCAATAATAACAAATATAAACAAACCGTAACTTTTATTCTGTCCCTTACCATCATGCATGTCTGTTCAAACAAAACAAACTGACCAAAAATAATTCTTTATGAACGTCTCGATTAACTAGAATTTCCCAAGAAACAATAACATATAAGAGAAGTTTTAGTCTGCAAACAAAACAAATACTTAAAACAGCTAACACAAAAGTAAAAAATAGATATCATAAATGATCATAAATTAAAGCCAGTAACTATCAATAGCTGTCGCTTACACTCACGAATGGCTGACCCGTACCATATTTTGGTCTTCCGCTTCACGTACAAATCTTGACCTATAACAATTCTAAATTATGATTACTATAATTTTCTTTAATCATTATATTACAATTTTCTTCTGTTACTAATTAGTATAACAAACACAAACAAAAACTGTAGAACTATCAGAAGACAAATTTCAGGCAGCAACTATGAACAAGCGGGAAGGTTTGATCATTTCTCTCCTACTCCTGCCTCTCTCTCCGTCTCCCATATGGCCTTCCCATACACCAAGATGATATATATATTGGATCTCAGTGAATGTAGGTTTGCGGCAGGGGTGTGTGATGTCTCCATGGTTGTTTAATTTGTTTATGGATGGGGTTGTTAGGGAGGTGAATGCAAGAGTTTTGGAAAGAGGGGCAAGGATGAAGTCTGTTGGGGATGAGAGAGATTGGGAAGTGAGTCAGTTGTTGTTCACTGATGATACAGCGCTGGTGGCTGATTCATGTGAGAAACTGCAGAAGCTGGCGACTGAGTTTGGTAAAGTGTGTGAAAGAAGAAAGTTAAGAGTAAATGTGAATAAGAGCAAGGTTATTAGGTACAGTAGGGTTGAGGGTCAAGTCAATTGGGAGGTGAGTTTGAATGGAGAAAAACTGGAGGAAGTGAAGTGTTTTAGATATCTGGGAGTGGATCTGGCAGCGGATGGAAACATGGAAGCGGAAGTGGATCATAGGGTGGGGGAGGGGCGAAAATTCTGGGAGCCTTGAAGAATGTGTGGAAGTCGAGAACATTATCTCGGAAATCAAAAATGGGTATGTTTGAAGGAATAGTGGTTCCAACAATGCCCGGGGTTGACGTGCTGTCAGTGGATTGAATCAAGGCATGTGAAGCGTCTGCGGTAAACCATGGAAAGCTGTGTAGGTATGTATATTTGCGTGTGTGGACGTATGTATATACATGTGTATGGGGGTGGGTTGGGCCATTTCTTTCGTCTGTTTCCTTGCGCTACCTCGCAGACGCGGGAGACAGCGACAAAGCAAAAAAAAAAAACAAATAAAAAATATATATATATATATATATATATATATATATATATATATATATATATATATATATATATATATATATATATAATATATATATATTCTTTCTTTCTTTCAAACTATTCGCCATTTCCCGGATTAGCGAGGTAGCGTTAAGAACAGAGGACTGGGCCTTTGAGGGAATACCCTCACCTGGCCCAATTCTCTGTTCCTTCTTTTGGAAAATTAAAAAAAAAAACGAGAGGGGAGGATTTCCAGCCCCCCGCTCCCTCCCCTTTTAGTCGCCTTTTACGACACGCAGGGAATACGTGGGAAGTATTCTTTCTCCCCTATTTATCTAAGCATAATATATATATATATATATATATATATATATATATATATATATATATATATATATATATATATATATATATATATATATATATCTGGCCAATCCCTGATCAACTTTGTTAACGTAGGTTGCATAAAATATACAAAATCACTAACCTCATTACAGGTTACTATATTATGAGAAATAGTTTCATAGATTTTTGTTTATTCTCCATAGATTTGAGACACTTTAAAAGCCTAGCTTGTATACTATTTTCATCCTCTGAGCGAAGACATACAATAATCGTCCTTATCTACTCTGAGCATTGGATAGCCTCCTGATGATCAAGGTTGCTGTTTTGGTTGTCCGTTTCCCTTGTTACTGGTGCGCCTCACTGCACACCTTACATGAGTGCCTTCCACAGTATTAGGGACATCTGCTGGGCCTCACTGTAGCTACTTCTGGGACGGTTGCCAATCTTCCTCGTATTCCCTCATGACCACAGCGCCAAACCGACTCCCGCCATCAGGCCGAAACACACAAACATTTCTGACAAAATTGAGACAACCACTTTCGCGTCAGTTTTGACACCAAGTGAATTTATACGACAATTACGTTCAAGATGCTTGGTTTTTCGTTCATGGATTGAACAGAAGCAACCAACGATGGTTGCTACTGCCCAATCCATGAAGTCCCCCCCACCACGGAAAGGTAACCAAGCTTCGGGGGGGATGGGTGTTTACCCTGACGCCAACGGAGAAACTCAATATAATATTTTCATTACAACTTTCCTTAATCTTGAAAAATGAATTATGTGTCATCCACTACTGGGAGAAAGCCAGACTTCCGCCAGATTAACATAATCCTTGGCGGGGCGAAACTAAAGTTGTCTTGGTGTTGGTTCCTTAGTGATAACCCAAACACAAACACAAACACGCCTCCAGTGTCCACTCTAGGGCCGGGTTCTCCTCCAGCACCAGCAGGAAGAAAGAACTCAGGTTCCTCACCAACTGAATCTTTTGGCACGGGGAGCGTGTGTCATCTCGACACGCCTTTTAACGCCCGTACGTGGTGCGGAGTGCAGTCGGTCTGTGACGTAGGACATGTCATGTGTTATTGGTCCCAGTCGATCTAGAACGCTGGGCCTGGCATATGTTGAGGGACCAAGTCGGTCTTGAATGGTGGGCCTGACAGATCTTGAGACCTGCCATGTCTCCCTGAAGGTGGGCCTGACAAGTGGGGTGGGCTGCATTTCCTCATGGATGGTGGGTCTGGTAGGTCGTGTGGGCCAGGATACTTCTCCTTGGTGGGGCTCTCTTCGTAGTTGGTGGATGTGGCCCTCCCCGCCACATGGTCACAGTGGTTGACCTATTTTACGTCAACACATTACGAGGTCAACCTTCACCAAATCCATATGGCGTTCATACCAGCTTCACCCATATTCCATTTCCTCCAATTCCACTCCTGGGTATTCCACCTCCATATCCACACAGCCAAATTCCACTCCATCCATGACTTCCACGTCCGGGTATTCCACCAAATCCACTCCATCCATCTCTTCAACGTCTGGGTATTCCACCTCCATATCCACACAGCCAAGTTCCACTCCATCCATCACTTCCACGTCTGGGTATTCCACTTCCATGTCCACACAGCCATAGCCCATGTCAAATACATGGACATATCCAAATTCCATCTCCTGGACAAAGGAGGATCGTCCTACCTCCTTGGTGAACATTATTATATTGAAGTGTTCGAGGAAAGGTTGAGGGAGCTTGCAAGGCGGAGCAGAGATGTTCACTCGACAGAGGTCACAGCTCAAATGATGCTCTCGGCCCGGCTCCCGCCCTTATATAACCTGGGAACTGATCATATCCTAGCATAGCTTAATATAGAGAAGTCTAATATAGTGAAGTCAGTACTTTAATACAGTTAAGTTATTTCTCAATAGTTTAATACATGTGCCTGACAACAGTTCCTTCACCCGTACAATGTCCTGTCACAGAACACAAGGATTGTCATTATAATTCGTTTTATCAGCAGAAATTAGATTAAATTGACTAAAGATAAGTGGTTTGATATGTTATGTGTGTTCTCTGTCATCATAAAGATGGCCATCTACCCTGATGTGTAAAGAAAACATCAATTTCGCCGAGGCTGTGGTGAAGATAAGAACACAATGTGGTCATACAATGGTGTAGTCAAGATGTGTTAGAACTATGTAGTGAAGATGGGAGTGTAGTGAAGAGGAGGATTTAGTGAAAATATATATGTTTCTTCACGCTGAGCCATTCCATATAGAAGAATATATCTATAATCTAATTGCGGTAAATTACCATATGACTTTAACGGCACCAGCCAGCAGGAAAAATGTCGGATATAGGAGTGACTGAATATTTTGTCGGGTACAGAAATAATTGAATATTTGGTACGATCGATCAAAATGCTTTTTATAGGCAAATAATTTCTGATTTTTCAAATGATTTTTTCCATCTGTTGGAACTGGTGTAAGTAATTAAAGATATGAAAACCGATGGAAAAGTTCAGTTTAACGCTTTTACGAATGTCTTGCTGCGTGTTTGGGAAGAGCAGCAAACTACAGGAATATATTGGTCTAATGTTCCCTGCTCGTCCAACAGCAGATATTGTATGGTCTGAGACATTATTTCTGGTGGAGGTGGATTCTCTCCGGCATTGCGTAAATCACTTCCACAAACTTGCGCCATTTTGCACAAATACAGATCCGATATGATGCATTTCCCAGCTCTGTTACGTTATGGACCTAGTCATCCTAGCCTAACCTAGCCTAAATAAAAAGGTGTGGAATAATGTGCAACATTTCTCCTTCATTACAATTGATAATAAACCTAGGCTATACAGCAACCAGGAACGTCCATATTTGTCTAACTTCTCACATGTCTGTGTCATCTGTCTGCAAACATGTCGACCATTACCATGAGGGCAATTGCGGCTTTTGATTCTTAATATCACACGTTTCCTCTCTGCCGTGAGATCTTCATACTTAAATAAAATGGTGGGCCGTAAGAAATATATGTCCATCGAAGGTCAACTATATGGCTCAGTTCCATCATCAGTTTCTAAGAAAACTGAAAAGGTGAGGTACCACCGAGATTCGAACTCGGATTGCTGGATCCAGAGTCCAGAGTGCTAACCCTTACACCATGGGACCTGATAAGAAAAGATGTGATTTCATCTAAATGTTTTACATATAATCAACCAGAGGCCATTCCTCCCTCCCTGCCTGCAGGGTTCAAGGTTTTCTAGAAGGTTCTCGAAGATTCTGGTAAGATCATTACCTTTGAGAGGTCGTCGTTAGGTGACAGTCAGGTTCACTCTATGGTTGGTGTTTGTAGTTGGTTGTCCGAGGATGTTGTTATACTTGATCAATTTTGTAATTGTTGACTTTCAGGTAGGAAGTACTCATTTACGATGCATCCTTGTACTCACAACAACCTTATGAGTCACTTCAAGATTTATCTTCACTACAACTTTATCTTCACTACGCTATTAAGGTTGAAGTCAATGGTCACATTCACTACAATCTCAACACGACTGGTCTTATACCTAACCCATATTATCACTACATCCATGTACATGTACTTCTTGCAGAATAAAGCAGATATCACTGATTTCTGTGAAAGTTGATATATACAGCATTACGTATCTATCGATCTATCTAAAATCTGTTTTTTACCTATCTATCTATCTATCTATCTATCTACCTTTCTAAATCAGAAAGTCAACAATAATATCATTAATGATACGTATAACTACGTCCTCTCAATGGCAGTTCCTACCCAGAATCTTCGAGAACCTTCTAGAAAACCATAGTTTTCTGGAAGGTTCTAGAAGATTCTGGTGAGATAATTGCCAATGAGAGGACGTTGTTATACTTCATATATCAATGATTCTATTATTGTTGACTTTCAGATAAAGATAGATATATAGATAGATAAAAGTTAGATTGATAGACTGATAGAGCGATATTTAGATAGGTATATTGATAGATAAGTCTCATCAATACTGTATCTTACGCCATCTCCTGTTGCTGGACATATGTTCAACCAGCATTGGGAAAACCTCCAGTAGACCTTAATGTAAAGCAAGATAATAACAAAACCTGCAATAAAAGAATACGATCAACTCCCCAGTGCAGAAATATTGTGACCAGAAAGTCTTCTAGCAAGATGTCAGACGCTTCCACGGGAATCACAAACATAACATCAAATATCTAAACATCAACAATAACAAAACTAATGATGAATAATGAAACTATAACAACAAAAATGATAAACATATGGAAAATAGTGTTCTAGATTATGCTTCTAGAAAACAAACTTTAACGAAAATTGTGAAAAGAAATACCCATCTGGCTGATACGACACAGTAAAAGGACCATCCCACAACCAACTCTAAACTGAACCTGACTGTCCCCTAACAACGTCCTCTCAATGGTATTTATCTTACCAGAATCTCGTAGAACTTTCCAGAAAATCAAGAACTCTGCAGGCAAGGAGGGAGGAATGGCCTCTGGCTGCTGATGATAACCACATTATTCTATATATATACTTTTACCTACAACCGAAGGTTGACCGGCCAGCCCAAGTGGCTACAGAGGTTGTATCCATGAAAGAAACGGACCCACCAGCAGACGAATTCGGTTGGCAGGTTGTATGGAAGAAGAGGAAAAAGAAGGTTGCCCAACCAACCCAACCAGAAGGGTGTAGCAAAGAAACGAAAGAAGGCTGCCCAACCAACCTGGGTGGTAGTAAGGATGGCTGCTCCACTACCCCAGGTCGTTAGGCAGACTGTGGCCATGGAAGAAAGGAAGGCTGCTCGTCCACCAGCCCAGGTACCGAGTGAGCGTGTAGCTATGCTGGCTGACCCACCAGCCCGGGTAGATAGCTACACCCAGATGGCTATGTCGGGTGCAGCAAAGAAGCAAACCCCACAACTACTCCACGAGGTTTGCAAGCCTGCACCCAAAAAGATGAAGACGAAGGTTGCCACACTACCCAATGCACCACCACATGTCTAGAAAGGGAAAAGGTGGACAGAATGGCTGGAGGTCCCACTCCAACAACAAAATCACCTTAGGAGCCAAGTTCCATCCATTATTGAAAAAAATGAAAAATGTTTATGGATGGGGTTGTTAGGGAGGTAAATGCAAGAGTTTTGGAAAGAGGGGCAAGTATGAAGTCTGTTGGGGATGAGAGAGCTTGGGAAGTGAGTCAGTTGTTGTTCGCTGATGATACAGCGCTGGTGGCTGATTCATGTGAGAAACTGCAGAAGCTGGTGACTGAGTTTGGTAAAGTGTGTGGAAGAAGAAAGTTAAGAGTAAATGTGAATAAGAGCAAGGTTATTAGGTACAGTAGGGTTGAGGGTCAAGTCAATTGGGAGGTGAGTTTGAATGGAGAAAAACTGGAGGAAGTGAAGTGTTTTAGATATCTGGGAGTGGATCTGGCAGCGGATGGAAACATGGAAGCGGAAGTGGATCATAGGGTGGGGGAGGGGGCGAAAATTCTGGGAGCCTTGAAGAATGTGTGGAAGTCGAGAACATTATCTCGGAAAGCAAAAATGGGTATGTTTGAAGGAATAGTGGTTCCAACAATGTTGTATGGTTGCGAGCGTGGGCTATGGATAGAGTTGTGCGCAGGAGGATGGATGTGCTGGAAATGAGATGTTTGAGGACAATGTGTGGTGAGTGGTTTGATCGAGTGAGTAACGTAAGGGTAAGAGAGATGTGTGGAAATAAAAAGAGCGTGGTTGAGAGAGCAGAAGAGGGTGTTTTGAAGTGGTTTGGGCACATGGAGAGAATGAGTGAGGAAAGATTGACCAAGAGGATATATGTGTCGGAAGTGGAGGGAACGAGGAGAAGAGGGAGACCAAATTGGAGGTGGAAAGATGGAGTGAAAAAGATTTTGTGTGATCGGGGCCTGAACATGCAGGAGGGTGAAAGGAGGGCAAGGAATAAAGTGAATTGGAGCGATGTGGTATACTGGGGTTGACGTGCTGTCAGTGGATTGAATCAAGGCATGTGAAGCGTCTGGGTAAACCATGGAAAGCTGTGTAGGTATGTATATTTGCGTGTGTGGACATATGTATATACATGTGTATGGGGGGGTTGGGCCATTTCTTTCGTCTGTTTCCTTGCGCTACCTCGCAAACGCGGGAGACAGCGACAAAGTATAAAAAAAAAAAAAAAAAAAAAATAATATATATATATATATATAAATATATATATATATATATATATATATATATATATTTTAATAATATATATATACAAACTACATTGCAACTTACATATAAATAGAATCATCAAGTTTCACATATTAACTTTACTAATATTTAAATATAAACAAGGTCTAACCGAGGTTACTTGGGTGAGCAAGACGTGAGAATATCATCAAATGGGCCTCCAGCCCTGGGTTGAAATTGTCGTTCTGACGTATCTCGAGTTCAGTGCTGATACAGGACCATTGGTTATAGGACTATCTTGTTAGTCTGTGTAACTTCGCCTGACCCAGTCCACGTCTTCAATGGCCTTCTGTTACTACAAACGGGATTACAAAGGAAAGGCTTCCTTGTTAGTTTCATGAATACCTTCGTTCAAATGAAGGGAAAGACTATTACTATGAAGCGGTACCTTATCAGCAGGAAAGAGCTGCAGCAACGGTATGAAAGTTACTGCAAGATACATAACGAGCCCGTGGCTTCCAACGTAAACATCGGCCGCCATTTGGGTTCACTCGGCATCATGTGTGACACCAAGATTGGACCCGTTGGAAACAGGAACGATACTATTCTGGTATCATGTGGCTCGATGGCGCAG